>NC_055968.1:22114695-22139695 GCF_018492685.1 Alosa sapidissima | reverse complement strand
CTGTACAGTAAGCCATGAGAAGTATTTACAATGCCAGGTAAAAATATAGGTACTCTGTGACTCTAGGTGACTCAAAAAAACTGTAATTATGGGACAGTTATATTGCAGTTTTGACACTTGAAGTAGTGTAGTTATGTTTTGTAAGCGAGTCTCTCAAGGTGTCTTCACACCATGTAATCCACAATGATATGCGTAACAAAGCGTAAATCATACATAAAACAGTTGCACACAGAAACAGCATGTAGGCTACTGGTGGAGAGAAAATGATGGCACAGAGGATATGATGTTCTCTTCTAAAGGTCAGTGTTAGCAGCAAACCAAGGGCTGGGGATAGGGCACTGTATGGCATATAGTCCTAAATAGACTATTAGGTGCCCAGGAGATAACCCACGGAAAAATACATCTGCAGGCAACTCTGGATGTACTGTACACAACCTTTATAAAGAATAATTTGTCTTAGCAGCAGTTCAAATTAGAAAGAGTTAGTCAGACACTCTGATTGAATCTTTCCACTCAACATTTCTCATTATATATGGGAATTCTGCACCTGAAATTTTACCAAAAGTACTTTTCAATGAGAAGACAAATAGCCAGTTAGCTAGCTAGCCTGCTAAACATATCATTCAGACGGCTAGCACAAGTTACATAAAGATGAGATATGAGAGATGCTAGCATTTTCAAGTAAAAGTATGCTATTATAAATAGCACCAACAAGATAGCATATGTTACTAGCAGTGTTAATCTGTGTTTTCAGTACCTACCATGCACAATAGATACAGGCTCTATGTTTTAAGGGTGCCACAAAGATTAAATCAAGGATGTGTCTTAGATTAGTGAATCACATCCATATCCCCACAGATTCATCAGTCTAGCACACTTGTCATTAAGAATCTGCTGCCCCATCTATTTATGCTGCTGTGTCAAATAAAGACACAAAGGGCTGCATGTGTAATATAAAATGAATTACAATAATGCCATTGATAATGAGATCTGATTCATACCTATGTTGTGTGCCCTCCCCCAGCAGACCTTTGGAGAGTTGGTCATGCCGCGTTCAGAGGAACACTGATATTAATACTGAGCAAGATTGAGATGTGAGAGCGATTGCACATCAGCAATGAGGAGAGAGGAAAAGGTCAAACACTATGCAGAATGATATTATTTATCTGCTGCACCAATGATGAAGGCGTAAGAGATCTTGACCTTTTTGCGAAGTGCTTTAATGATCTCATGGAAGGGGGGAGTGTGGGTCAATATAAAATGACAGGAAAATGCCTTTAACATGAGGTTATGGTTCCTGAGGAAAGATGTACTTCTGTATAAGATGTATTCTATTTTGGTCCCAATTAGCATTGAATTACAGATTGTACCCTCTGCGAAACAGGCTTTGAGCCTGACTTTCTTAATTGAGGGGAGACATTTTCTGCACATGGGTCTTCACCTATATCACATTTGTTCCCTTCATTTAAAATTCAAATGAATCACGCTGTTAATTTATTGGCAGGAATACACATTTCCCATGTACCACAATACTGACAATCAAGCCCATCGTCAAATTACTTTATATAACAAATGAAAGCTTAATCACTTTCTTCAAAATTCCCATGGATGACAAACTGTTATGCCTAGGATTTGACCATTACTTTCATGACTGCCATGTAAATATTAATGATTGTATGATGATTGTATGTGCAATTAAATATGTTTAATTAAACTCATACTCTTATTTCGTCAAGAATGTTCTCTTTGGGCTATCATTTCTGTGGCATGAAATGTAAATAGAGTACAACATCAAGCAATCATGGATGGAGAAAAAACCTTGTCTGCCTCAAACGGTAAATGTTGGAATTTCCGCACAGATTAAACATAAAGGTCAGCTCATCTGTGCTTCCACTACCGGCACAGCCAGTTTGAACTGGGCAGACAGTAGAACGACATTAATGTATTCAGTCTCCCTCTTTCCTGACAGTGAAGCGACACAGGGGATCATTCTGAGCGGACACCCTGCCTAATCTTAGTGGCACCCGGCACTGCACCCTGTGGCACACCCCTCAGCATGGCTTCCCACCACAGCTTTGTTCAACCCTCCTTCTGTTTTTTTCTTCTCTTTCTGACTCACTCTTGCTCTCTCTCTCTGTATTTATCTCATTTATATGGTAAGCTATGCTTCCTTCTGGTGTCCATTGTCCAGCCTGGGCCACTAGGCCTGTCGGAAAGGCTAACTGACTGACTGACTGGCTGGCTGGCAGGTTGTCTCCCTGACTGACTGAATGTCCGGTTTCTGAGAGGAGAGTGTGCAGGGGAGGTGGGGGTAGAGACTGGGCTGTACGGCCTGCATGGCCCCCAAGTGGGATGCCACCCTTATCGGCTCCACTCAGGCCTTCCCCCCTCCTGCCCTGCCCTTGCCCTGTCCATCAGCAGGACTGACAGGCCCAAATGGCATCTACAGCTGCACAGCGCTGCTCGCTTCAGTGTCTACATGGAACAGTCTGTGATTGGTTATGTGCTGCAGTGGGGTAGTTTTCTTTTCACTAAAATATTTTCATCAAGTTTTAAGAGCCATTGATGTGCGATTGGATCTAAAAATATATGATTCTAGACTGTAGTCCATTGAAGAATAGGGCCAAACTTGGGTCAAATCCATTCTGAGTCTAGTGCCATCTACGGGATCATCATCAGGCTTTCCGGAATAGGAAGTCTACAAAACCAGACAGCCAAGGAGAGAAAAGCTATAAAGCATCCCGGCTCCAGACAGAACCTGAGTTGGTGATTAATGACTCTGGTTCATTAGCACACTGCATTGTTTGGGTCAGACGACACCCCTGAGTCCCATCCGAAATTTCATGACATCTTATTGTGTGTGTTTCTGTGTTTTATGTGTTTGGCTTGTAATAAAGCTAATTTAGGATAATCACATTGTCCACATGTTTGAAGTCTGCCTTATTAAGTTTGAAATGTACATACCAACCGCATTTACCCCCCCCCCCCCCCCCACCCCCCAACTCAGCACAGAAGAATCAAGACATTCTGCTGATGAGCCACTTCACAACAAGCCAACATCTGGGAGAGTTGGGCACCATATTACTCATTAATGGTTTGGTCCTTGATTCTAACCCCATACTCTTTGTTAAATTCTCTCTTTTTGTCAAATACTCTCATTGCTGCTCAATTACCTGCTCATTATCCCAAGGACTATTATGGGCCACACCACCATCAACTGAGAAGTACTCTAATTATTACCATATTCCTCTAATCCTATATTGTCACATTTTTGTCAAATTCTAACCTATTGTGAAATACTTGTCATGGTACTCTTGTTCATACATTCGCTCTGTAAATTCGTTAAAATTTGTCAAATACTCACAGCTTGCTTGCTGTCAATGTTTGCACGCAATGAAACTCATACATTTGGCTCCGCAAGTTGAAAAAAAATGTGTGGCTCAATATCACCATGGAAGGGAGAGAGAAACCCTTTCAGAAAAGCTTTATAATTTATATGAATACACATTTTCATGAGCATATAAGAATTCCCAAGGCAAATATGTCAGCTGATGATAAGAGTGTGAAAGTTGCAAAAGAAAGAAAAATGCAAGCATACCAAATGCTGCAAATTAGCATCAGGAACACTAGGGTAATTAGATTTAAACACTGCGCTGTGCGTACTGTGTATAATTGAAGAGAAACATTTTTTTTGTGTGTGAAAAAACCCCGGTACGTCACGCGCAGACATTCTAATTTGACAGTTTAGCCAGAGAGGTAATCAAGGATCTTTGGTTTAGCCGTTTAGACGGAGACGGATATTTTGTCGTCTTCCTTCGCAATCGTTCTCGTATAAACGGCCCCGTAACCCCCCACCCCACCCCACCCACCCATTCCCTTCATTCTCATTCCTCCACCCCCCCCCCCCCCCCACGCAGATCACTTTCAAAACGGGCACACTGCACAATTTAATAAAAGATAAGATTTTAATCCCCCACCTCACCACCCCACCCCTATCCAAGACCAAGCACCACAAGTGAAATCAGATCCCTGCATGGGATTTTTTTCTTAAAAAGAACACACTAAGGATTTGTAATTTTGTGTTGTTCTATAGATGTGTTTCCTCCTCTTGTGATGTGTGTGCGTGTGTGTTGTGATATCCCTGGAGAGTTAGCATGCCTGTAAATCCTCCCTGTGAAGAAACCCTGCCGGAACACAGCCGGCTGGGGGCCAGCTATGGTTGCACACTGGAAACCCCACTTCACCACATCATCAGATCTCTGATTTATATGGCAATTACTCAACAAATTAATACAGTTCTGCGAGAATGTCATCCTTCCGAAAGCAGCCAGCGATCCCCACTCTCAGCCACACATCCCTGGGTTCTCTCCCCCAAACAAACTAATTATAGAAGGTGACCTTTACAGACTTGTTTTTTGTGTGTCTGTGGGCTGGCTGATTGATACCGCCTCTTAATTAATCATGTGTTTGGTAATTACTCCACTTATGACATTTGCCACCAGATTCATTGATTTTTAGTGCAATGTGCTCATAAGCATTACACTACATACCCAGCAGCTAGATCAGTATGGAGGTGTATAGCACTTCTTGGGATAGTTGAGTGCTTCTCATGTTTGTAATTTCTCAGATGGCACCTTACTGTGAGTAACACTTACTCAGACACACAAGTGTCACTTGTCAGGGTTTAATGAATTTGTCCCATGCTGTGAGGTTCTTCTTCATGGACTGCATGTCTCAGAAAACATGCCAAAGGAGGAAACAATGCTGAAAGAGAGTAGATTCAAAAAGGAAGCTGGAAGAATTATTTATCCATATGCTGATGTATCCTTATGATTGATGAGAAAGACATGTCTTTACAGAATAAGAGGATGCCCAATTGGAGACTGCTTCTTATGAAGCCTTGAGTGAAATGAAATAAAAAAGGACAATTAAAATATCAGAAAGTCCATGAAGAGCAATACAACTATAATAAGCTTCTAACTCAAGCGTGAAACCTATTAAGTAGTCAAAAAGGATTTTCTTACTGCATAAAACTCTTGATTTCATTTCTATTTAGCACTGCATCATTCTGCAGAGAGAAAGAGAGGGAGAGAGAGAGAAAAAGAGAGAGAGGCTGTGAGAAGGCCAGAGAGCGAGAGAGGGAGAGGGTGAGTGAGAGGGAGAGAGGGAGAGTCTTGTTACATGGATTAGGTAAAGATAAGTATATGAGGTTCGAAAGAGTGGATGTATTGCAATGCTGCTTACAGAAATGTAGTTGAAGTCTCCATTTTTATACATCGAAACCAATGCCAAGTAGACCTTTTTTATTCCTTTAAATTATTAATTTAAGTAATTTAAAAGTGAAATTACCCACCACTTCCCCAAAACATGATTTTAAATGTGCTTTGTATTACCTGCATAGCTCTCCAACATAAATCAGTTGCAAAAACACAATTTCCCTGCCTCTACCTCTCACCCTCATTCAGACTCGTTAAAATTCAGCTCATTGGAGTGAATAGCCTTAAAGCATGGGATTCATTTGTATGGAGGAAAGTGATTGGGAGAGCCCTAAAAGGGTTATTTAAATCATGATAGAATGCCTCCCAAATCATTTAACAAAATGTCAGAGGAAGGCTGCTGGCTCATTCCGCCAAACACAGGAAGACCACTGACGACTTGGTTCCACATTTGCCACTTCCCTAAGGAGAGAGGAGAGGACCCCACCTCATAGAGTTTAATCAGTGGTCTCCTGAAGTCCCATGGGTAAACACACATACACACATGCACACACACACACACACATACACACACAAGCATTTATGCACACACAAGCATTTATGCACACACACACACACACACACACACACACACACACACACACACACACACACACACACACACACACACACACACACACACACACCACACATGTATGCACACACACACACATATACACGCACAGGCATGTATGCATACATATGCACGTGCACATATGTGCGTGCACACACACACAAACACATGCATGCACAAACACACACATACTTAAGGCTTTTGTGGTTCATGGTCACGTGTGAGACTCTCTCCTGAGGAATCTAAACAGGAGCCTCCACAGAATGCATGCAGCTCCCCTGAAGTGAAGTATTCATCAGTGGGCCTCTTGTGAGGGAGGACAGGTAAATTCAAAGCACCTGGTTTGAGCTGTTGCTGTTTTGCTGATTGCTGTTGTTAGTGCCACATGTTTAAAATCCATGTTTTGCAGAAAATCAAGTTTGATATGCTTGCTGTCCAATATCTTTGTGTGGATGTAGGCAAATTTGGAGCCATATAATGAAAGCCATCTTTACGGTTTTATGTTTACTGTAAAGCAATTGTGAATTTATTCTCAATTAATTTACTGTCACTTACCTGTAGGGGATTTTGATCTAGTTAGGTCAAAGCATGTAGGTCCTTGGTGCCAAAGTGAGTGTGTGCATTTGTGTGTGTGTGTGTGTGTGTGTGTGTGTGTGTGTGTGTGTGTATTTTCTGTTTCAGCTCCAGTGCACATACAAGCAGGTTGGCTGTTTCCAGTGTGTTTCATCTGGTGATTAACCCATGTTGTGTGTTAGTGTGTCAATATCAAATGTCAAAAAACATGCTTGTTTGCTTGTGCACAATATATGAACACTGTATATTTATGGGAGATTGTTTTCAAGCATGTGTGAATATTTTGTCTCATCATGATGATGGTTTGTGTGTGTTTATGTACAGTGTGTGTGTGTGTGTGTGTGTGTGTACTGTTAATTCATCTGATCTACATAATTATGATGAATCTTGTGTAATCTGTGAACTGAATAATGGTGAATGGGGTAGTGGTGTTTCCCACCATAACACAATAGCGGCTCCTCCTCATCCATCTCACGCAGCGCAGGAAGTCCCAGGCCTGCTGTGGGATATATTTATTACCATGACAGATGATCACTGGGGGAAAAAATTATAAACAAATAAGTAGAAAAAAAGCCACACACACACACACACACACACACATCAAAGAAACAAATAACATGATTTCCCACACAATCTGTTTGCGGGTGTGCTGTGTGTGGTTTTGACAAATGCAGTGGCAGCTGCTTGTAGGGAAGCTGGGGGCCCTGGGAGTCTGTCTTTGGTGAAAGAGCCAGTTGCAGGCATACTGATGCTCTGCCAATCCCACTGGAGGATCAGGGGCCTGCTGGTGAGGCATACATTATGGACTGACACGAGCTCTCATTACAAGGATCCATCCCTACTGAAGGTCACAATGTCACCCGAAGGTCAACAAGATATAATAGACGAGCATGTACCTGAAGGGATGCTATATAATAGGTTGATATATTTCTCTAACATGGTAAGATTTAGAGCCCCTTGTTGGAATGGTATTTTACAAACTCACAGCCTGTGTATTTAAATCTCCTCTACAGTGCCATTTATCCTTGGATGACTTGTTAATGAAACTCGTCTTGAGACAGACATCCATCAGAAAGATGACAAACTGATGACAGGACAAAGTTCACCCGTAAGGTAGACTCCATAAATATCCCCAAATCTGCTTTTCATCCTGAGGACGTCATTATTCTCACGGCTAACTGTGGACTGCGTTTTAAGGTGAATTCCTTTATCGACATCTTGATAGCAAAAAAATAATACTAAAAGACACTCTTTGCATGCAACATCTCACCTCTTTTATGGCATCACACCAAGACCTTAATGAATGTACATGCTTAAAAAGGACGTTCAGAAGTCATTTTGCCAGTTAGTGATCCAGAATAGAGTGGGTTGGCTGTGGAGAGCACACTGTCACCTTTGCCAACAGGAGCACATGGTTTCAATCTGTTCGCCACTTAATTTTTCAATTTATTTAACCATATCATAAAACAGTGTTTATGAACTGAGTAAACGCTATAGAAACATCTGCTCAGAAGTGAACTGTAACTCCTGGAAGGCAGTAATAATGAAATGTACAGACATCGAGAAAGGGGCGAAGGAATGGTGAAATGAAAGTCTGAACGAAACCAACAAGATAGCCTTGGTCAGAAAGAGACAAGTGAAAAGATAAAAGACAGATGGAAAGACATAGAGAGAGAGAGTGTGTGTGTGTGGGTGTGTGTGTGTGTGAAAGAGAGAGAGAGAGAGTGTGTGTGTGTGAGAGAGAGAGAGAGAGTGTGTGTGTGTGTGAGAGAGAGAAAGAGGTGGAAGAGAGGTGAAAGAAAAGGGTTGACAGGCAGGCGAATATAGATGTTGTGTGCTCTAAGGGCTCAGTGAGAGTCTCCAAAGGCCCCTCACCTGTCAGGCACGCCTGCTCACACTCAGGTCAAGAGTTCCAGCTGCAGCAGGGGGCCTCGCACCAGTCTCCCCAGTGTCTTCCATAGACACACACACACACACACACACACACACACACACACTCTCTCTCTCTCTCTTTCTTTTCACACACTGGCACATTTACACACACACACACACACACTCTCTCTCTCTCTCTCTTTCTCTTCACACACTGGCACATTTACACACACACACACACACACACACACACACACACACACTCTCTCTCTCTCTCTCTCTTTCACACACTGGCACATTTACACACACACACACGCTCTTTCTCTCTCTCTGTCAGACACACACACTCACACACACCTGACACACACACACACACACATCAGACACTCACACACACACTCTCTCTTCTCTCCTTTCTTGCGTGGTTTCTGGAAGTAAGCTATCTACATGTTTATAAATCAGCCAAGAGAAGAGGAAGACCCCCCCCCCCCATCTCCACCCACTTACCCAACTACACAAAGGCTGACATTTCAAAGACATTCAACCCAAGTAGCCCCATCAAAAGATGAAATTCATGCTTGGAAAATGGACACCCTCCATCTGAGTCCTGCCGCCATTTCACATTGGCCTCAATTGATGGTTACCACAGTATGGGTGAGTGTGTCAGTACCGTGTGAGCTAAAAAGGTTTACTGCATGTGGGAAAATAAAGAAGTGCCATATTAAATGTCCATCTGCACTCTCAATTCAGAACAATAGCAACAGAGTTACAAGTCAAGTATAGAAATAACACGTGCCTATAAAACACCAGTGGATTTGGATAATATTGAAAATGGGGTTAAATCTACAGCAGTGTGAGGTTGCTGTTCAGTTCCTATCACTGCTGTCTTCTACACTCATCACATCCTCGGTGGTTTTAAGGGTATTATGACTAGAATGCCTGTCCTGCCCTTACCCTTGATCAGATCTTCAGAAAATCTGAACTGGCTACAGGAAGATCCAATTCAGTGCTGGCCCTTACTCAAGAGGATGTATGGGTTCTGTGCCATTCAAGGGTGTTTACTGTCTTAATTTCATTTCCTTTTTTAAGATTAGTTTCGGGCTTTTCAAGCCTCTGTTGATAGAAAATTGAAGATATAATAGGAAATTAGTGGGAGAGAGTGAGACAGAGAGAGAGAGAGAGAGAGAGAGATGGAAGAGGGTTCCAGAAATGATTTCAGGCCATGTGTGGTCTGGGATTCTGAAGCCCACCATCCGCTATGGTGTAAGTGTCATGGCTGTGAGAAATAAATTGGTATGAACCACAATCGTTTTGGTCTGGGCCTGTTTGTTGCATCTGTGCTATAGGAACTTAACTCTGCCTTTGTGATGGTGAACTTATGGTGAATTATTCAGAGTAAAAAACAAGAGATGATAGCTTTTGTCCAGTTAATGTTCGCACATAAGTTGTTACATCATACAGAACAGCCAGCACTTTGTGGCGTCCTTAGCTAACACTTGAGCTCTGCAGGCCAAGACTTAAGTCCAAAGTTTTGCAGTTTATGAAACCTAATAGAAATGCCAACTTCAAGAGAAAATTACTATTTGCAGCTACGTTGAGCTTGCCTAACTCACACACTGACATAAGCCTAGATTCACACACATACACACACACACACACACACATATACATCTTACACTGTGTAACATGTCTTCCTTCTACTGACAAAATATGCCTCATGTAAATTACATGACATGTAAAATCACAATAAGACAATACATTAAAGAGAATGATAACTTTGATTTTGCCGGTCTGTAGAGAAATTAATAATTTTCCAATATGTCTGAACACCACAGATCTGCTTTCAGATGTGTATTTTGCATGGGCTGGTGAAGGTATGTATCTGTGAGTGTCCCCAAGATTGAAATAAGAATAGTTCATGCTAGAGGGAAAAAAATATTGGCCTGAATGGTATTTCAATGGCATTACCTCATGCTTTCTTTAATTTGCTCTTGCAATTTGATTTATATTATTTTATCATTCTAAGTCAATGAAATAATGGAAAGCACCTTGAACCATATATCCTTAAACTGATGGGCAGGCATGATAGGCAGTAAAACATAGGATGTGTACTTTTTGTTCCAAAATCAGTATTTTAGGTTGTTCTTCTCTATAGTGTAGACATGAATGTTGTATCTGTTGTGATTATCCCTAAGTGTACTGTACATAGCCAGGAATATGAGCACATGAACGAACACCTTTGGCACATTACTAAGCTAAAACTGACCTTGCATGGAAGGGAACGTCTTTAAGTCAAACCAGTGTAACAAGATGTCCCTTAAAAACTATTCTATTTATTTATTCATTTATTTAAAAACTATTTCTATTTATTTATATTCTCTCTCTCTCTGTTTCTTTTTCATATACACCCACACACACACACACGCACACACACACACACTGGTTCAAAAATAGAGAAGGGTGGTCAGACATATCTGGATAATGTGGCATATATTTACAACACACAACAGAAGTCAGAAGAGGAGCAATAAAGGTTATGGTGAGCAACTGGCAACACAACAAAACCGTAAAGCAACCTGACATGGCAGACAGCATACAATAATCCTGTGGACGTGACTGTGGGTTGTGACTCTGTATAGCAATGTGATATACATCACTTATTTATTCCTCGGCAAGATCCACAGTTCCTAATGTTTGGCTGTGACTAAAGTCGGTTGTGAGGAACAATCATAGTCACCTGTGACAAAATAATATCATGCTGTCATAATATCAAGTAAAACAGCTATGAAGTAACCATGTACAGTATGATTATATTACAAAGTAATAATTACAACAAAGAGTACATGGATATGGGTATGCATATTATTAACAATAGCAAAAATATGTGATGGGGATCATTTTCAATATTACTAGCATTTTCTGTAGGAACCTGAGGCAAGTTTTGTGTTTAGTACATAAACTGTGTAGTGAAAAGAAGTGTAATATCACTCAATGTTTTGAAACAAGGTACCCCGAAGGAACATAATAATCAAATATTTGAATATATTTGTTTTCAAGTTTAGGGACTTACAGTATAATCCGTTCAAAGAATGCCACACGTTCTGGCCAAAGGTGTTCTTTCTGGAACAGCCAAGTTTTCATTTGCAAATCCACATCAATGTCTGTTTGTCACTAAAATGTCATAGTGAAACTCTGAGCAACAAATATTTAATCACTTTCTCTTGCCAGGATCCATCAAACTAATATTTCCATTGATCTTCCATAGCCTGTGATTTTTAAGAGCAACTTGTGTGTGAAAACAACCATAAAATGCAGAAAAAATGTAGAGTGCACTGTTGTTCACTGGGAGCAAATACTGAAGCACTTTGCAAGGAAACGGTGAACTGTGTGTGGCATACAATCATATCAAACGAAGGCAAATGGAAATCATCTTTCGAAAGTATTTCACAAATTGGCGCTTGTTGTGACGTGTTAATATGGTAACTTCATGTAATATGGTAACTTGTACACCCCAAAACATAGCATTGTGGATGAAGAAAAAACACCAAACCTTAAAACCATTTTTATCAAAACCCACAGCCCTAAGTATATTGCATTATCTAAACTCAACATGGCGACAATGGCAATCATTGATCTCGACATTTGAATGCTATTGAGTATATTGGCATAAAGCATTTGTGTGAATAATGCCTTCCACTATAGCAACGTCAGGTCTGAGTTAATGTCTTGCTTTGTAGGGTGTTCGAAATAAAAAGGGGGAGAGTCGCTGGGAGCATCATGCGAGAAGTCCAAAAAGGCTTCTGAGAGTTTATCGTGTGTATGTACAGAAGAATGTTTACAAAATTAAAAGTCTTGGTGCTGGCACTGCTCATTGTGTTGCTATGTTAAAAAGATGTGTGTTTATGGGTATGTTCACCAAGAGAACAGTGCAGCTTCTCGTCACGGAAAAGACGTACAGCATTGGCCCATATTAGTGCATATCATCATCCAAGAACACTGCTCTCATGCCTCCAGAGTTTGCAAATAGAAAAAATCAGAACATAACAATTATATGGCGCTGAAACACGTCTCTTGTCTTGATGAGTCTTCGTAAAAGGGTACAGGGGGGGGGGGGGGCATCCTATCTGTGGCATTAATTCACGTAGTACATCCAGTAAATCAAATTGAAGAGTGAGAAAGCAGAGGGAAATATTATCCGTGACCATCGATCGATGGAGTTCACGTCTGTGAGATCGGGGATTTTGATCTTGAGTTGCGAGGAGCGCCGGCGCAGCCGCGTCTTCTTGGGGTGGATGCCGCCACCGCCGCGCTCCATGCTGCGCCGGCCTTCATGCCGCGGAGCGCTCTGTTTCCGGTACTGGATCCCTGAGTTGTCGAAGACCATGGAGGAGGAGTTGCGCGTCTCGCTCAAGCTCGTGGTGGTGATCTCGTTGCTGGCCACCTCGTTGTGGATCTCCAGGGAGGTCAGGAGGATGTTGCCCTGGGCATCCACCTGTGAAGTACATTATAACATTATAAATATCAGGATGAGGTCAGCACCATCAATCTCTGTTCTGCAGAGGTGGGTAACGCAGCTTGAGAAACGTCCAAACACATTTTTTTTGTTCTAACCATGTTAGGTACACAGGTAAGACTATGGTGGGAGTTTTACTTTATGAAGCTGGGGTTACCCACCTTTGCTGTTCTGAGATGATGATTCATGTTATTGTCCAATGCCTGTGCTATTACTATGCTTACTATGTATACATACTATATTACTATGTATGCAGTATAAGGTAGCACTTCACATTAAGTGTACTAATACAGTGCTCTTACTTAGGTGATTGAAAGTGTACTTATACAGTGCTCATATTTAAGTGATTGACAATATGCAGTTAGGAAGGTATCAATATTATACCTTACATACTGTATGTTGACCTAAACATGTGATTCTATATACTGACATTAGTCTACTGTACTTTATTATTAGTTAATTAAGTGTTTAGTATAGATTACCTAAGAACATTTAGTCTAAGGTTTGGACAAATACATATGTATGAAAGGCAAATATATGACAAAAGCAAGTATGTTTTTAGATGGTAGGTAAAAATGGTTGAGTGATATGTAGTAGATTTCCCCATTGAGCATACATCAGTAACCAAACCTTTACTTGGAGGGCAAACATTTAAAAAACTAACTCAATGTGCAAAGTCTTCAGATTCTGAGTTTTTCATCCCCAAATCAAAGTGAGCTTCAATAAATTAGTCCCTATGAAATTAAATGGTGACCATATATGGACCAAGTCTTCTGGCTGGTCAACTGTAAATCCCATACGTGTAAACTCTCAGAGAGTTACGATGAAGAAAGAGGTAATGTGCAACCTTAGAATGAAATATTCATTCTTTACATGAATTGTGTAGTTCTTACTACCCATAGTAACAAACTCTAAATAGTAACATATTTCTAAAAACATACAGTAATCAAAAAGGTGCATTCTAATAATCTATTACAGGCTTTTGAGTAGTTAAGCTTATCTTTATCAAACATATGCACAAATACACGCATTCCATGCACAAACAATAAATCAGTGCATTCAGATTCTTGACAGCTGCACCGCTATGGTAGATCTACACACATTTTTATTTAGGACATATTAAAGCTATACACTGCACCTTTAAATCCTCTATTTGTCAAGTTGATGTGACATTGTTTCTCAAGGAGCAGGGCCTCTCATAGCAATGTTCAATGACTTTGTAAGTGAAAAAGAATCAGGAGTAATACTTGGAGTAGAAGAGGTACACCCAATAAACTCAGATTTATGTTGTATGCCAAACACAATGTCCTGAGCAAAAAACAACACTGGGAGCATCATATTGATTCATACTTGATAAAAAATCCTCTAAAACGAGGTGTTCGCCAGAGGCATTAAGCTCTGCAGATTTGTTCCATCATAGCATATAGTCCTTTATTGTAGCAGGTGGAAAAGTAATCTGTATTTCCAGAGCAATGCTGACATGGCGAGGTTATTTCCCATAGGAGATGCCTCCAACAAATTCATTGTCTATTTGCTCTGACCTCTAAAATCTCTCCGGTAATAAATAATTCAACAAAACATAATTACGGCACAAACATCCAAGTAATAATCTGGATCATTGTTCCTGATGGGTTCAGATGGAAATAAAATAAAAAAAGACAGAAACAAGAACTAGGAAACTAGGAAGGAAACAAGACATCCTGGGAGTGAGTGATGGAATGAATGAATGAATGAATGAATGAATGAATGAATGAATGAATGAATCAATCAATCAATCAATCAATCAATCAATGAGTTAATCAACTTAATGCTTCTGTTGTAAACAGACTTTGTCACATTTGGAACATTTAAACAGGGGGACAATAAGCAGGGGCATACAGAGAGAGAAGCATCTGTGAATGGCATACATGAGCAAGAAAGAGGGCGAGGGTGAAAGAGAAACTGGGTGGAGGAGGCCAACGCGGTACATTATACGCACAGGATGGAACAGCACAGCTGATCGACACAATGGTTTGGTGTGTCACTTTAATCAATGAAGGGGGGGGGGGGGCAGCAACAAACTTTGCACAGTAGTGGCAAAGTTTCGGAGTGAGCAGGGGTAGGTGGAGGAGGAGGCCCACAGATATAAATGTGATGGCCAGTTGAGTCCACACACACACACTCACCCCTTGGGAGTGACGGTGGCCTTGTACCTGATTGGACTGTTTAACAGACGATGGCTTGCAATTGCCCCCCTCCTGAACGGACTGGCCAGGACAAAAAAAAAAAAGATTTCTCATTCATCTTCCACCCCAACTGAAGAATAGTCTTAGAGACCTAAGGACTTGACCCTCACTCCACACTTATGACCTGTGGTAAGCGAGGAGCTTTTCGGTTGAGCAAGGTGATCACCTCAGGAAATAGTCCACTCCTTCTAAATGTTGATGCAGCCACTAGAAGGAGAACACTGCTGGTCTTTGGAGCGTGACAAAGCCCATTATGTAACTCACTAGGGTGGATATCATAACTGTCCTGAAGGACTTGCTGGGTGTCAGTTCTAATTATATATTGAAGGGTTATTTAAATGGAGAGGATTCCTAGTAGCACTAAATTCTACCATTACGTTTCAAAATGATGTATCAATTTAGATTAATTAAAAAAGATATTACTCAAAACCTATACAGCAAATAAAAGATGTGTCAACTGAGAAGGATTACAGGAGTATTACAATGAAACTAAGGTCAGGACAAAAAGGTCTCAACAGCTGTGATAGTTATAATGGACAGTTACATATGTTGTATTATATAACGAAGCATTTTCAAGAAAGATTCTAGAATCTCAACCCAGTCTGTGCCTTTGTAACTTGAAGCATAACAGCATTAGCTACCAATAACGACACATATTTTCTGAGAGAGTTACTGCTTCAAGTCCAAACTCCAACACATAGACGTTTGATATGGTAAGATTCTGCGAGCCTTACCCGGTTGCCGTCGTATCTCGTGCGGTCGTTGTTCGCCTTCTCCGCTTTCTCCGCCAGCTTCTTCTGCATCTGTGGCCCTCTCCCGAAGAAGATGTAGTTGACAAACGCGTACTCCAGCAAGGCCAAGAAGACAAAGACGAAGCAGCCCATCAAGTACATGTCTATGGCTTTGACGTAAGGGATCTTGGGTAGCGTCTCTCTTAGATGGGTGTTGATGGTAGTCATAGTCAGCACAGTGGTTATACCTGCAGGACAATTCATTCTGATTAGAATATGTGTGTCGAACCTCAAATCCTATCATGAACAGCAAGCAACACAGCAGCTGATACACAGCAAAATAAAAGAGATGTTATGGAATGTGCTGCTATAACAGTAACATGCATAACCCCCAGGATCATTTGAAGAATAACATGAAACTTGTGCAGGAAGCTTTGAAATTGCAACATAAAAAATATGACACTTCACAGAAAGAGAGAATGAGAGAGAGAGAGAGAAATTCGAACAGAGGGAGCTCGGATGAGAACCAAGCCTCTTCGCACAAACAGCGTTGGTTCGCGCCACCGCCACCCACGCTGAATCTGGAAGCACCAGTGGGGTGGCGCACACTGAGAGCTGTTCGATTGGCAGGGCTCAAATGCCAGGTACATGAGAACTCTGATAAACCTAAATCATTTATTCATGACGTGTCGAACAGTTTCAAATGCACACACACCGTGATATGTGGCACAGGCCTTTGAATCCTTCAGCAGGATCACTTGTAATGTACCTCCACCCCCTCCTTCTCTCTCTCTCTCTTTTTTCCTTTTCATCCATTTATTTTTTAACACAAAAATTCATTCATCATTTGCATTTCTGTCATGCATGAGGAGAGAAAGAAGACGACGAAGTAGAAGTAGAAGAAGAAGAAGAAGAAGAAGAAGAAGAAGAAGAAGAAGAAGAAAAAGACGAAGAGGAATTCTCATGTCACTGACAACCTCTCAACCTTTAATGAGCCTCTTAAAAGTCATGCCATGCAGCACTTTGAGGTATTAAGCTTAGCTGGAAGTCTGACCTAATTAGTTAATCACAGCAGATGCATCATATAGGACTGAGGCCAGATCTATGTATTCATCAACATCCCATACAGAATAAAACAGCATGGCTGATGAGCGGTCTCCCTACTGAACCTACACAGAAAAGCTCAGACCACGAAGGCCCTGCTTTATTTTCTCTCTCTCTTTCTGTCTTTGGTCCCTGAGTTGTTTGTTATCCTCCTATGATATTCATATTTCATAGCCGGAGCCCTTTTCACAGACCGCATAGAATTAATATTTGACCCAGACAGTAGTTTTCAATTCGGTTTATATTTGCCTGCTGCACCGCCCTGTGATATTCAATTCTATTTGCTCTGAGTCACGCGTTAGTCACAATCAGCGAGAGAGCGCCGAGCGCGTGGCTCAGCGTCAAGCAGCCACTGAGCCCCAGCCAGCGTGGTGCCGTGCCGTGCCGCGCCACGCCACCTCAGAACACGATGATTATCAGACGCTCGCGTATACTGAACAGAGATGCCTCTCCTGGCCATCTTCCAAAAGTCACATTGCCCCCGTTCGTTTGTACGAGCAACCCTAGCATTAAGATTACTCCAAGGCTGTCATCCACATGACACTTTTAAATTCACACCTTTTTTTTCCACCCCCTCTGTGATGTATAAATATCACAGCTGGGGATTGGAAGGGGCGCTTCATCATAGGGAGAGGGGGTGGCTGGGAGGGCAAGTGGATGCCATCCAAGTCAGTTGCCCAGCAAACGAGAGAGTAATTTAAGACAACAGTATTTCTATTTGTGTTACAATGATGATGATGATGCTGCTCAGAACACTATTACCCGTGTTAACAAATTCAGTCTCCACAACTAACGTTTCATGGTAACATAACAGTGCATATTCACATCATCATTTCTACATTTTCCCCACACTACAGGCATATAATCATGTGCTGTATGTTGTGTGCAAAATCTTAGATGTCTTCACCAAACATGCTTAGCTGTCATGCTCGCTTGTGTAGTCTTCAGCAACTATTTTCCAGTTGTCAGGCAAAAGTTGTGACTAATATTAGCAACCATACTGGTACCTTGAATTTATTTATGGAAAACAGCATATTACAGCTTCTGTCTTCAGTTATATTACACACACTATCAGTGTAGTGCCACAGCTTAATCTTCCATACGTCTATGCTCTGATTTTCCAACTACATTGCAGGTCTGACTCAATTATGAAACACGGATTCTGTAAATGGATACATTTGATAGTCTGGTGCAGCTGTGAAAAATAGCACTCAACAGGCAAGTCTCCACACTACACTGCACTGCTTATGAATGAGACCTGTTCAGCTGGGCTTAATCTCTCATAGTTTCTAGCTAAGAGCTAGCACTGACATTAATGGCGAAACGACTTGATCTTTAGAGCAGCTCACGCCCCCAGTAACATGTCTGTGGTGATACCACCACTACATTGTGACAGGCCTAGCTTTAGGAGTGGAGCCTTTTAAACATGTGCCGTTGATGGTGGTGGTGGTGGGGGGGGGCTAACTCTGATACTGTGGTAAGAAATGACACTTTAAAACCTTGAAGCAAAACCTATGGAAGATAGACTTCACTTTACATAATGGTCTTATGCTTATTTTCCCCAAATTTGGCAAGAAGTATTCAAGCCCCCAAAACAAAGTTGCCGGCCAAACACCTACCTGTATATATACATATACTGTATATCCTTAATGAGATGTTGGCCTACTGCACTGTGAGGGATTACCAAACAAGCTGTTGTTTTGACAATGACATTACCTTTTTAGTGAAGACTGAACTGCTGCTTGGCAGCAATGATACTGTTTGGATTCCCTATTAGCATTTGTTTGCAGTTTTGCCTCATATCATTGCTGGCAACTGAATGAGAAAAGAAAAGTGCTGAGCCTGCTGTTAGATGTATTATATTCATAATGTTGTTTTCGGATTAATTTCCTGGGAGGTTGTTTATACTTTGTTCGGTATATGTGTAATTTCTTTCTCTCTGCTATTGTTCACATGAGGCTTCTTGGACAGTTGCCACTAATTAATAAATTGATGCATGCATATGGTCTTTCACGCATTTCAGACCATATGCTAAAATATGCCTCAAAATTAGAACAAATTAAAAACATTAATATCCACTTAAGATACACCACTTAATCTCAAGTGCCCAGTAACACACACAGTAGACTGTGAGGCAGCCAACACTTTGTGAAGTGTTAGTATAATCATTCACAGAACCCTCCAGAAAGTTTTAAATAGAGCTTGCCAAGTGTTTAAATAGAGCTCTCCACTGTCTTGCTATAAAAAATGTATGGTTTTGACATGTGTTCATCTGTGAGTCTTTGGCAAAGGGGTACAGATGAACCCTAAGCTGTGCAAATGAGACTATAGTGTGTGTTTCTGTTACAAGAAAGCCCTCAGACCCAATGACAGGCTGCCATATGCTCTACTTATATGTTGTGAGCAATGACCAGTTGGACGTTGATGAACTCATTAGCGGAGCAAGCAGTGTTTTCTGCTTTTCTCAAGCGCTTTTTCTTTTCACATACCCTTAAGAGGAATTCATTATTACCAGACTGCAACATCGTTTCAGTCCCAGTACGTTTGCATTCTGTTACTACATACATTACTGGCCCTATAACTATCAATGTCAGTGCAGTTTTGAGTAGCATTCTTTGAACTCCCCATCATAAGACAAGACCCAGTCCAAGTGTTTTGATTGTGCCCAACTTTGTGATCTTTTGTAGAGAGATTTGGGTGAAAGCGGGACGTGCTGAAATCACTGGAAACACATTCTTCACGGAACAGCCCAACCAAACATGTCTTACATAACATGGGTACTATTGGGAGGAGAAATATTTTCTTTCCATCTTGAGTGCAAGTCAAAACAGGAGGGAAATAAGAAAATGTAATGGAACACAGACATACACACACAGAGAGACACATACACACATACCCACACACATACCTACACACACACACAGACGCACACACACTCCAAAATATTTTACAAAGCATAAAAAATAAGGATGTCTGGTGCCTGAATGCTTCCTCTCTGATTTTATTTATTTATTTTTTACCTTGATTTGAAAGGTCTGCGTCCCCAGAATAGGCTAGGGACAGGCGTGGGTGTGTTTTTTGTCCGCTCGGGCTTACATAAAGGCCGACTTGTGCCTGTGCCTGTGCCTGTGTGTGCGTGTGTGTGTGTGTGTGTGTGTGTGTGGGTGCCGAGAGGACAGGGAGCGCGAGAGAGGGATCGATTCCAGCATGAGTCGGGCACAGCAGGGGAGGATCACAGCTCTTCAGCGGAGTCAAGAGCGCACAAGTTACCTAACCGGACACATAATGCCTTCCCTTTCTTTTCCCATCCTATCCCTTCCCTTCATGGAGCCCAGCCCTGCAGCCTCCTGTTATTTAGTGTGTGTGTGTGTGTGTGTGTGTGTGTGTGTGTGTGTGTGTGTGTGTGTGTGTGTGTGTGTGTGTGTGTGTGTGTGTGTGTGTGTTGTGGTAACACCTCAGTTTAAGTAGCCTCAGGTAGTGTGTAATTAAAAAACATGAATTCATCAATTAGGTCAGTGTACTTCATATGACAAGTCTTTGTTGTGTGTCCATCTACTGTTCAGAATACAGCAGAGATAATAATAGTATGTGCTTACTTGAGAAGTGCACTATATTATAGCCCCTTAATTACTCATGTGAGTGAATTATTTATGTAAATACACTGAACCTATGTCAAAGGTTTTTTTTTGTTAAGGCTAAAATAGATGTGTGACCGTTTCTATGGTGTTAGCTGCCTTAATTATGCGAGCGCATAAATAATGAAAATTAGCGCAGATTCAGGAATCAAGAGTGTAAATACAGAAACTGAGGGAACTTTTATCACAACTGTAACAATTATGATTGAGAGGACAGAAATGACGTTCCCATCGGGCTGGTCACCGGCTCTGTCTTCTGCTCGCTCTCGCTTTGAAACTTTCTACGCTCTCTGTGTATTTTTTCCAACCGGAAACACGTCATGTTATGTGCTAGCATAATTAAGGCAACTAAATAACACCATACATTTCTTTCTTCCTGGAACGGCACATCTCAAGCATATACTGTACTGGCCAGAGCCTTGGCTCCAGTGATTCTCAGTGATTTACTCTGTTGATGGCTCAATGCCTCGCAGAGGCCAAACAGGTCAGGACCCTAAAAATAAAAAAAATATATAGGGCTGGGGTCTGTGATAGCTTCCTGAAGCATGTTTCCACATTAGGGCTGTTTCTGATAAGACAGATGAACTACTGCAGCCTGCGGGATAGACCACCACCACCACAGCCACAGTAGCAGCAGCAAGGGGGAAGTGCCCAGACACAAGGCCTTTAAACACAAGATTCATTGGTGCTGCTGCATGCCCTGGGATTGAAATGGAGTTTAAATGTAATTGTTTAGCAGCCGCATTGATCTACTGCGCTTTTCCCAAAAGGCCACGCTTTTCTGGGAATGGGGGAAAGCGAGGGCATAGAGAAGGGAGGAGAGGAGTGAACGGAGGAGAGGAGAAGAGAAGAAGAGAGAAAAGAGGGGGGAAGGAAATATAAAGCAGATGAGGAGAGCAGAGGAGAGGAGAAGAGAGGAGAGTAGAAGAGAAGAGAAGAGAGGAGGAGAGAAGAGAAAAGGAGGAGAGAAGAGAAGAGGAGAACAGGGGCCTTTTGGGCATCTTCCCAGCAGCGGGAGCGGCAGGTGCAGGTGAATCACGTCCCAGGAGGCTGCTCTCTGCCGCAAAGTGCTCTCATTCCTCTCCTTAACATGGCTAATGAGCAGAGGCCTCCCTTCAGCCAACACCAAGCCCCCTCTGAGAGCCAGGGGTGGGGAGCATCCATCACCAGAGCATGCTGCCACACACCTGGAGGTTCTTTACACACACACACACACACACACACACACACACACACACACACACACACATACACAACTGCGTGCATGCACACACTCTGTGTATAGACGCGCACACACATGCAAATGCAAACGCCAACACACACATACACACACACACACACACACACACACACACACACACACACACACAAATGCAAATGGAAACACACAGATGCATGCAGGCACTACCCCCCCACACACACACTCACACACTCCAACACACACACACACACACACACACACACACACACACACACACACACAAACACAAACACACTCAAAAACCCACGGGAAGTTAACATTATACCATCTGTTTTCTGCCATCAACATTATGCAAAGGTATCCGATATCTGGCTGAGCAATGGCTATATGGGAGACATATGGAAGGGCAGTAAGGGAAAAAGTCTGGCATGTCAAGTGAGAGAGAGAGAGAGAGAGAGAGAGAGAGAGAGAGAGAGTGTTTGTGTGTGTGACTATGGCTTCCTATTCACTTTATATGGGAAGAGCCACAGTAGGCTCAGGGCAGACTTAACTGAGCTGTCGCTGCTGGAGGAGACTTTGGCTGGGAGCATGAATGAAATTACTGAGACACCTTTGAGGAGGAACAGGGACATGTCTACATCTTTATCAGGTGCACAGACAAACTCAGACAGAGCCCAATGTCACATGTGCTTTGGCTATCCATGATATGTCTATATAGCTGGGGGTTAGACAGCAATGAGGAGGAGATGGGACGAGTAGAAAGTAGACCTTCTTGTAACTACCAAGCCATGGCTTCAGGTTTGTATAGTAATGCCTTTTGCCTGGGATTGCCCCGGGGAGATCCATTACTTCTGAGACAGTTTCTGCTGAAGGTGCCCGGCTACTGTCACCATGTCCTCACCCTTGGGAACAGGAGATTCGGTCTCTGTCGGGTGCCTTAAGACTATGCTCAACAATGTTCATCGTATTCACTTGGGAAAAAGTACCCAATATTATTGCCTTTATGGAATCCAAAACATCCAAGTCCATTGGCAGATATTAGCCCGTTGAGAAGATTCCCCCTCCCCCAGAATTATACCATGCATGTCTAGAATTTACATTGACTGTCATTGTCACTGTCATTCACATTGAAAACACTCGAGTTAAAAATTGTATCATTAATTTGAACCTTCAATTAGCAACTTCTCATCACATACTTGTGATCACAATTACACTCCTCAAAGAGCTTGTCACTGCAAATAGAAGTAGGCCAGTGAGTCTGCTTCAGTGAGTTTTTCTAGTCTGACACCTGACACACAATGTGAGGGGGGTGGTGGTGTGGTGTGTCGGGGTGTGGGCTACCTAATGCCACGCGGGCAGCCGAGGCGTCATAGTTGATCCAGAAGGAGACCCAGGACAGAATGGTGATTAGGATGGAGGGCATGTACGTCTGCAGGATGAAGTAGCCAATGTTCCTCTTCAGCTTGAAGCTCAGAGACAGTCGTGGGTAGGCACCTGTAGAGCAGCGCGAAAGAGCAATGGACAGAGGGGAGAGAAGACAGAGGAAAAGAGAGAGAGACAGAGAGAGTGAATGAGAAAGAGAGTAAGAGAAAGAGAGGAAGCGAGAGAGGCTATTTATTTCAAGAGCTGCACTGCAATACTTTACATTTTGTTCCTGTTTCTATGGCAATTGCAGCGCGGATTGGTTTTATCGCCATGGCAACAGGCAAGCATGGTCAAAATTGCGAGCAATTTGCTGTTGCCTAGCCTTGAGCGCAGACGACCACAATGTAGGAGATTAAACGCCCTGTAAACACATTTTATGCTTGTTTGCGTTAAGACAGGTCATACGTTTGCACAATAAAAAAAAGAGTTATTTTGAACGCACCAGGCACAGGCCACACTCATATAAGATGAACACATACAGTATTTCACTAGGCATCAAATGTCAGGATCATCTACCTTTTCATAGTAATTCCATAAAGAACATAGCGATGTCCGTTAAGCACTTCCACATTTAAAGGGAGTGTTGAAAGCAGGAGAAATATGTGCTATATCTACAAATAGACGCTGTTGCTGAGGAACACCGTCAGGGTGTCAGTTATAAATGGACTGGGGAGCACAAAGGCATTCCAACAGGCACCTCACCTACACATACCTCCTTACACACACACACACACACACACACACACACACACACACACACACACACACACACACGCACGCACGCACACACACACACACACACACACACACACACACACACACACACACACACACACACACACACACAGTAGCTAACAGCTCACACAGGTAGGCCATATTTAAGAAGAAAACACCTCACGATAACCCTCCAAAATTCATCTCTTCTCTTCTCACACAGACAGAGCTGCAATTTGATTTGATTCTGTCTACAACACAACACAACACAGCACAGCACAGCACAGCACAGCACAGCACAGCACAGCACAACACAACACAACACAACACAACACAACACAACACAGACAATAAGCACGCCATCTCCTCAGGCCTCAGCCTATGCACTGTGTGCTCAAACTCGTGTCGTGACCAGGAAAAAAGCAATCATTCTCCATGTCATTAATTCGGGAGTGGGAATAATCATTAATATGGAGCCTCACTGAGACGCTGGGCTTTGGAGGGGAATAACACATGCAGTGGGTCCTCATCCTTATGAATATATGATGCCCTGTATCAAGTGGCTCTATTTTTGCTCTCTGCTTATTTTGCCACCTCTCATTTTCTTCCAGGGCTGGAAGAAACAGAGGGGTAATTGTATCGCATTATTATTCCCCGGTTCTAGTATTGTTCGATGAGAGGCCGGCACATGATGGGAAGCCTGTAATTAGGTAGTCTTTGAAATGAGTAGAGGACCCGACGGGAGCCTAGGCAGGGGACAGACGGGGAACGCGGAACACGGAGTGGCCGCCAAAACCCCCGTGAAGATGAGAAGCGTTGTGCATCTCGTTGCACTCTTCAGCCCAGGAGTGAAGGGGTGTGTTCAAGAGCCCTTAGCGCACAGTCAGATTTCATTTGTTTCTACCTGTCACACGTGAGCATGTGGAACTGAGGGAGGGGGGGCTAAGCAAGGCGGGAGCGAGAATGGGAGAGCAGACGGGCTAAGCTGGAGCTGGTCTTGGTTCTACAGCTGATCAGCTGAGCCTGGATCAGATCTGGTTCTGGTGTGTTCTGTTATATGCTGCCACCTGGGCAGTAGTTAATGTATTCAGAAGATAGAATCGCGGTAGTCGCTGTGGCGCAACTGGCTACAGCACCCATACAATACTTAGGGTTAGGTCCACGTGTATTGTCTATAC
>NC_055968.1:21932195-22112195 GCF_018492685.1 Alosa sapidissima | reverse complement strand
ACAACATTAATTAGAGAGGTTTTGTGTAAGACCAGAATACATATTTCAACGAATAGCATATAGCAATAGCCTGCGAGGCAAGTTTGCAAGGTCAAAGAAAATCGCTACACTAAGCCAGTGGTTCTTAAACTGGGGGTCGCCAAAAATATTGGAGGGGTCACAAAATGATTTGCAGTCTGGGTTAAAGATATTTTTCTAAAGGTTTTTAGTCAAAGGCTGCCATTGACATAATGCCTTTGGTGTTGACATAGCCTACCTATGAGCCTACCAATGCTTCCAATGCCCATCTCACAACATTTCGAAACCAAATTCTGCCGGTTAGAGAGAAAGGGGGCCGCGAGACTTGGCCCATGTTTTTTGGGGGGTCGCCAGACAAAAAGTTTTAAGAACCACTGCACTAAGCCACTGACAAGGTTCAAAATATCCTTACACCTCTGTGATCCTGTGGAGGGGGTTCCTGCAGACAAACCTGGCTCCCAGTGCAAAGCATTGACTAGCACAAGAGAGGATTGAGATTCTACACCACACCTTTGTCTGTGTGGGTCAGATGGTGGTGGCAAGTGCCCATATCTTTTGTAGGCTACTTTACAGAAACACATTAAAAGAAATATGACTTCCATGATTTTATAGATTATAATAAATTACAAATGGGAACTATTTTACACAAGGGAACCTTTAGTTATTGGGTGTAAAATGTTTGAATGGTGATTAGGACATTATTGTAACACGTCATTGTTTGGTTGCCTAGGTGAGACAAGCCTTCATGTGACTGAGGCCATGTCCTTGCTGACCCCATCTTACCTGCAGCAGCCATAGACCTCCAGAGGTTTGAGTGTTTTAGAGAGAGTAAAACATGTTGAGCAGCTCTTAACAAGGCTGCAGCTCAGCTTGTGCTTTTTCTCAACAAAACTGGAGACATTCTTACAAGCTCAACAGAAATACATAACCTACATCCACTGAAAGAGGGCATATTCATATGACACAGGTAGCCTATATTTGGATGAACAAAAGCAGCCATATTTGATTTTGCATGCAAGGTGGGTCTAGAGTGATGGTGGGAAAAAATGTTCATATGCTAATTAGACTAGCTGCAATAATAAAAATTAAAATTAAAATATGCCCCCCTGCCCCGAAAAAGCCTTTGAAGCAAATATAGAGCAAACAGTGCATGCATATGCAAAGGCAAAGCTTGGATGGCTGAACTTGAACAACAAATCCTAATTGAACAGAATACCTTTGCATTAAACCATTTCACCGCTGATTTTCAGGAATATTTCATTATCATTTTTGTTCCAACACAGTTGCTTACTTTGAAAAGAACCATTCATGGTGAAAGCCTGCTAAAAGGGGGAAACCAAGCACAGTTACTGTGCTAGAAAAATGAGCATTATGTGAAGGCAGCCATTTAAAAAATACACGAGTGACAGAAAAACAATATAATTTCCCCCTCTGTAGCAGCAAGACAGCAGAATAATATACTGTGGGGACTTTTTAGTCCAGGTGAAATGATAATAACAAAAACAATTAGAGGTGGTGGACCAGAATTTCAATACTAAGATTGATCTATCCGATATCTTGTGGAAAGTCCATATAAGTGTCATACTTGCACATGTTTTGATTGATGAAAAGTGTATGTTTAACCAATTTATGAACTGATTCAACAGGCAATGAAAACACTCAGGGAAATTTAAACTAATGGTCTGTAAGCTTATATGTGTAAACTATTTACTTGATGATATACAGTAAATTGGGAGTTTTGTTGGAGCTGAAACAAAACAGGGCACGTAGATCTACAAACCTTATTATGGTTCATACTCCCTCTCTAATATATATAGTACATCTTCTTTGAAAACACATTTGTAAATCTAACTGGGCAACCCTGTCCAAGGAGGCTTTCCACAGTGCACTGGTTTAGGAGACAAGCCAGCCTGTTCCATTTCAGGGCTAGATTAATGAGTGTGGCCTCGCACACATTACCATAAACGTGAGAGCACTCCTGCTTTAATGGCCTCAGCCCAGGCAAACAAATAAAAATCCTCAGTCTTTCCACTATCAATTGCCTCGATCCCTTGCATTACCTGATAGACTGATCTTTCCCTCCCTGCGTTATGAGACATAGATGCACAAACTGATGATGCCGTGGCGAAATGTCATGCGATAAATCATTCGGGTCAGTTCGGGTTCGATAAACCGAGTCACTGCAGAGTGCATTATGGCAAGCCTCGCTGATCACCTGCAGTACATCTACAGCGGTTCATAAGCATTCGTCTTCGAGTGATAGAATGGAAAATGCTCGCTCTGTGTAGAGTCGAGAATGTGAATGGAAGAAAGAACATCAGGGCTTATTGACGAAAGAATTCAGATGGTGACCATAGATATGATGCAAATGGTTGCAAGGCCTATTTAGCCAAAAATTTAATTGTCTGTAAAAACTTGCAACATTAACTAGTAGATAGATCATGGACTATATTTGGTTTCTTTATCACATTTACAAGTAAACTAATTTGTAACATTAGCTTTATGTTATATATTTTATTACTGCTAATTGTACAGACCGTAATCACATTACTCTAGCATGGCTAGATGTTTAAAACAAAAATCTAACAGATAAAAATGCATAATATAAATGAAAGAAGCCATTATGGACAAGCAGTCTTCTCCTAATGAGAGTTGCTGAGATAAGACACACCCAGGCACCGGGATGCGATTTATCAGACGCCTCTCTGACTCTCTGCCTTTATCCCGCTGTGTCACTTGAAGGCTGAGGAAGATGCAGCAGGCAAACAAAGGCCTGGTCTTATCTCACGAGAGAGAATAAGGGAGGAGAGAGAGAGAGAGAAAGAGAGAGAGAGAGAGAGAGAGAGAGAGAGAGAGGGCTATTGCTCTGGACAAAGCTGTGCTGTGAGCAACAAATCTGTTGTCAAGGTCCATGAGCACTTTTGAGAAAAATGCCCAGAGTCAAGTAATCACCATTCCTTGATATTTACTTGCATCCTATTTTATTGCATATTAAGTTTTACAAAGAATATTATATAATTATTGAATCTAATTTGTGGATATGTTATGTAGACTCGTTTCATTGTTGGACGATTCTCAATAAAATGCTTACATCAACTTACAAAAAAAAAAAAAAGCACTAAAGTGATCCATGAGCCTTTAATCGACGAAGAATCAATTCTGGTAAGCAAGATTCAGGTCCATCATATACCTGGACATTCCCTTGAGGTGCATCAAACATGCTACTAATGCCCGATTGCTTGCACTGAAACATATATATATGAAGGATTGGAAATGTATGAGTGGGTACCAACCTTAACCCGTAGAGGACTGTTCCGTCCGGGTGGAGGCGGATCATGCGGTTCTTCACCGTTACGCCGTGCACAAACGACTTCTTGTCGTTCAGGAAATAGGTGTCCGGCACCCATAATTGGTCAGCCACCCGGTTGTCCAGGGTGAGGTTGAGAGGAATCCCTGCATAAGCCAACCGTTTGTCTCTCCAGTACTGCTGGAAGTACATGGTCAATGTGTAGTCCTGAACAGCAAAGAAAAACACAGAGCAAAGACACAATAGAATTAGCATTGTGTGTAAAAAATATAGTAATTGAACTTATGGACTAATACCCAAAGAGAGCACTTAAAAAATACTGCATCTGTTAAGTACTTTAAGTCAAATGGGATAAGAGCTTCTTCTGTGAAATCAGTAAATATCAGTGGAGAAAACAAATAGACTAGGAGTAGAAATGAGTGACCTTCTTGCTTGAAAGGTATTTCATGGGATATGCAGGTGTCTGAGTTTTGTCAGTGACAGATGAACACAAAATCACCTCTGCCAAAAGAGAGTGGCGCGCTGTGCAAGCTAGTGACATTTCAAAATGCCTTTTCCCAATAAATATTTTAAAAAGCAGAGTGGTCTTTCTTTTTGACCGGAATATGAAATCTAATTTTGTGAAACAATGCTGTGCTGTCGCAACAGCTACAAGTTCACAGGACGAAAGTGTATCAGTGTATCTCTCTCACTCTCTCTCTATCTCTCTCTCTCTTTCTCTCTCACTCTCTCTCTATCTCTCTCTCTCTTTCTCTGTCTCCTGCACGTGCACACCGTATATGAGTGGACTGCTTGGGTCAACACTAGAAATCCGCAGACTGCAGCTTCTGGAAATGGATCTTCTGTTGTCAGGGCGATATTTATAGAAACGTCAAGCAACTCAGATTCCAAACAAACTGCCCCCAGCTTCCATTTCTCAGGCCTGTCTCGTCCAGAATCACTTCCCTGCCATGCCGCGTGGCAGTGCGGTAGGCTACTAACTCCTCGCACTATAGATTTCCATTACTGCCGCCAGAGAGTGCAGCGCCAGGAAAGGTTCAGCCGAACACTTATCTACTCCCCCCAACCTCCCCACCACACAATACATTCCAAATCTGATTAAAACCTCATGTCAGCTAATCAGTGACATTGAACTAGCGACAAGAGATGCAAATTCAGTGTCAAGGCCTCCGTGTGCTGTGTTCTAATGGCTGGAAGCAGAAAAATATACACAAGATTCACAAGGTGCATTTTAGCTGAAGATACAAAAGGAAAGTGTGTACCTAGTGAGTAACTTAGTTTACAAACCTTCTAAGGCTCCCATAACTTTAATGAATCAACTAATCCCATCACAATTATAAATTAAATTCCTTGTGTCTAACGCTTTGGAGATGCCAAGATATTCCTTAATTAAGACATTATTAAATTAATTACTACATAAAGAGATTAATTGAGTATTTTGAGTTGCAGTATAGCCCAAAAACTACTCAGGTCAAATGCATTTCTATGTAGCTTGTAGAAGAGGACAGGCACTTCTGAGGTCCATTTTTCCAACAACCTGTCTGTCATCTCGCAGTGAGAGACCGACACAGCTGTCTGTGATGACAAAAGAATCATCACAAGACATCTGCCGCTACCCATGGCAACATTAAGGATGGGGGGTGATTGACAGTTGTGGCACAACCTTATTATCCGCCTCGTTCGGTGAAAAGATGGAAAAAACATAGTGGGGCTAATGAATGGACTGATTCAAAGCTCAACAAACTGAAATTGAAACTCCCTGTTTCAAGAAAATTCTCTGATCCTCTGGCGCTCTCAATGTGAGAGGCATGCGGCATGGTATCTAGCCTCTAATGTGGCTGAGCCTCTCCCGTGTGAAGGCAGCTGGCAATTGAAACAGTGTTGTGACATCTCCACCTCATGATTAACGCGGGACGCCCAGTCGCGCGCAGAGACATGCCAGCGCAGCAGAACGCCAGGCCGAGCGAGACGTCTACGTCCATAAACTCCAGATAAGAAACACGGATTCCTGGAACGACTCCGCGCCACGGCAGAGGAATACCAACGAGCCCATCTTTCTTGGCGTTTAGCCGAGGCCCCTCTAGCAAGAAGGAGGGGTTGGTGGCTTCATCAGCGATGCGTCTGAACATTGGTAAAGCAGAGGTGCCGGTATGACGAAGACGGCAACGACGACTCTCCTTCCCCTGACAATCAGCCTCAATCAAGTCACAATCAGGCACTAATTATGCTAATATGCTGCTTTTTGAGGCCCCTTGAGGACAAGGTTTCCAGCACCAAGCTCTTTTAGACTCAGCTATGGTGCCAGAGTAAGAGGCCTCAAGCTGGGACTACATACACTACATATATTGGATTTGTGCCTCAATCGGAATGAAAACTTACCCTGGAAAATCCAGAGTTCTCCAGGCTAATGAAAACTCATATAAACACATTGATCGAAATACAACTGCCCTATAGGATTGGAATTTCAATGGGATCGAAAGGTGTGGTGTATTCCTTTTGCAATCCGATTACACTCAATCAGATCAAAACTAGATGTACCGCAGAGCGGTACAAAATATGACCGCCGCCCAGTCCAGCACATTTTTTCCACAAAAAGAAATCACGCTGAAAGGCCTATATGATTCTAACTGTCTCACTAAATTGCATTATCCACACTCAATTCTCACTGGTATCTGCTAGACAACAAGTACCAAAACATGATTAGTTCATAGATTTCACATGTAAAATTAATTTTATACATCCCCCCCTCCATCTTGCCTGTTCATAATTCTGAGAAATTCTTGATTGTTTGTGTTATGTTTATGTTATGTGTGTGGGTGTGTGTGTGTGTGTGTGAGTGTGTGTGTGTGTGTGTGTGTGTGTGTGTGTGTGTGTGCGTGCTTGTGTGTGTGCCTGCGTATGTGCCTGTGCATGCAAGCGTACATATGTCTACTGTGTGAGTATGTGTCATACGTATGATTACTGTGAATGTATGTGTGTGTGTGTGTGTGTGTGTGTATCTGTTTGTGCACATGTGTGCACATGAAATGGGTTAACATGACCCCTGGAGGCAAACATATGGAAAAAAATGGTCATCCTAGGCCCTACGGTTCTCAAGATATTCACAGAGAACTGTGTCTGCCCTACCCTCCTTTCGGGGGGTCCAGTCCAGCGGGGGGGCTACAGATCAAAACGAAAAATGACGGTTCCATGCTATCCATGTGGGGGTACATTCCCACCAAGTTTTGTGTACCCCGGTCTTTCAGTGTCCCGGGAATCCTTGTTGGTGTACGTCACTAAATGTACACATAAATTATTTTATTGTAAGGCCCCCCATGAACGAAAGTACACAAAACTTGGAATGCATTCGGAGGGTGTCATAATGATCCTACACTTTTAATTTCGTGCAGTTTATGACCTTGTCAGCCAGAGATATTGTGATGAAAACACCTAATTTTTTGCTTTTTAATTTTTAATTAGGTGGCGCTATACATGAAATAAGTGGTAATGGGATGGGTTAACATGTCCCCTTAAGACCAACATACATAAAAAAGGTGGACCTCCTAGGCCCTACGGTTCTCGAGATATTCACAGAAAACTGTCTCCGGCCACCTACAGGCCAGTTGGTGTATAGTAACATAAATTAATTTATTGTGTGGCCCCCCATGAACGGAATTCCACAAAACTTGGCGTGCATACAGAGGGTGTCATAATGATCCTACACTTCCAATTTCGTTTTGACTATGTTAGGTCACAGATACCTTCGATTACAACACCTCATTTTTACTTTTTTGTGTTTAACTAGGTGGCGCTATACATGAAATGAGTGGTTATGGAATGGGTTGACATGGCCCCTTGAGATCAACATACAAAAAAAAATGGTCCTCCTAAACCCTACGGTTTTCGAGATATTCACAGAAAACTGTGTCTGCCCTAACCTCCTTTCGGGGGGTCCAGTCCAGTGGGGGGGCTACAGATCAAAACAAAAAACGATGGTTCCATGCTATCCATGTGGGGTTACATGCCCACCAAGTTTCGTGTACCCCGGTCTTTCAGTGTCCCGGGAATCATTGACGGAAATTTGGGCATCGCTGCGCGGCGGTCATAATAATTTTAGCCCATGCTCGTTGTGTAACATGAACAAACCTATATTTCGTGAAAACTGTTTCACTTACAACTACGGCTGGGCCCAGTTCCCCGAAAGCATCTTAAGCCTAAGAGCGTCGTAAAGTCCCTCTTACGAACGTTTTAAGATTTGCCGGATGTTTCCCAAAACCATCGTAGCTTAAGAGCGTCGTGAAAACACTCGTAGATCTACGAGTGCTCCAGAGTACTCGTTACCGGCTAAGAGCGTCTTAACAGTACTTCTCACTGAGGTCACCAACAGGACATACAGAGGAATTACAACTTAGAATACATAATCCATTTTACGTTCCCATTCTTTATTGTGTTTACCTGTGATGAATCAGATTTTAGCGTGCAAAATAGCCAACATTTAATGGTCATAATAATGTGATGAAAAGCAGACAAAAATGCAATCAAGTTATGAAACGAGACGTTGCCAGAATAGTTTGACATTATCTTTGCTAAGTGAATAATTTATTAGGACTATGAGGTAAAAAGCAGAGAAAGCAACATGTGGTTTAGTCTGTAGCCTACTGCATCAAAATCTAAGCCTACACATTTTCTCTCTTTCTTACTCGACTTCTTTCTTATCTTAAAACGTGTTCTTAAGTGACACCGCGAAAAAATATTGCATGGTGCAACAATCTAATCTTAAAATAATTACAATTATTTATGTCTCTGTGTGGTATATAACCTACTTGGGATGCTTACATGCAGATGTCAAAGTGTTTCTATTTTCGTATTGATGTGAATTAATGTGTTTTTCATGATTGTGTTGCTATTTCTTTTCCCTGTTTGCTTTGATTGATAACTGAGAAGGTCAGAAATGAGATGAAGGTTAAGTTTAAAATAACAGTGTTTAAAAGTGTTTAAATTGAACTTTTTTTCCCTTCTGGTCCTTATCTGAAATAGATCATAGATAAAAAATCAATCGATATCGACCAATATGAAATACTTATATCGTGATACAGTTTTCAGCCATATCACCCAGCCCTTCTTACAACTTTCTCTACTGTTGTGATTATCTTTAACATCTCATCCACAGCCAAGCCAATTATGATACCATCTACTAAGATATTAACCAAAGTAGCAATATTTATCTGAAACAACACCAGTTTCTTGTGCTCATCTCTCTTCATTAAAGTTATAGTATCTATTGAGAATTTTCAGTTTTGTTACCTTTTCAAAAGTGTAATATCTCAGATGTCCCATTCTAATAATGATTACTCACATTTGACTGTGTAGTACTGTAAAAGTCCATTGGGAAACCCCCTTTGCCATGCTTCTGTTGGCTCACAGTTTTTTTCTATAACTGCAGTGTGTGTGTGTGTGTTGGTATGTGTGTGGTGTGCATGTGTGTGTGTGTGTCTGTGTGTGTGTGTGTGTGTACGGTATGTGTGTGGTGTGCATGTGTGTGCACTTGTGCCTATGTGTGTATGTGCCTGTGTGAGAACCATCACACTATGTCCTTACGTCGCTTAGCGGCACACACAAGCCTAGAGGGAAGCTTGTGCACGTGGTGCCGCCTCTAACACAAATAGACTACTAGCATAATAAAGGGCTTCTTCAGGGTTCAACTAGTTAAAAAAATGTTTTAGATTTTTTAAGACCATTTTAAGACTATTATGAATGAAATATAAGACTGATTTCACGTCCATACTTGCAAAAATATGAAAGAAAATCAGAGTCCCAGAATTATTAGCAAATTCTCTCTGAACTTCTATACAAGCTACAAAGTTTTTATCAGTTATCGGTTTCACATTAATCTTATTACAATTTTATTACATTGTGATATACTGTATCTGTACTGTTAAGAGAAAGAACTACAATGTCAAATAATTTCAATCTATGGTGCTACTTACGCAGATTTAAGACTATTTAAGACTGTAATATTTTAATGTATTTAAGGCTTTTTAAGACCTGAAATTCATATTATTTAATTGTAGACTTTTTTAACAACTCTGCCTTTTAACAACTCTGTGGAAACCAGGATAATACAAGCCGGTTAAGAATTGTTTGAGAGTGCAGGCTGGTAGCCTAGAAATCTAGACGCACCCTAGCGGCAGCAAATGTAATTTGCAGCCAGGGTAGTCTTTGCCTGGCTAACGCCAAACCTCATCTCATTGAGATGGGGTTTGGGAACTACACATTAATTTTCTCGTATTTGAAACGTGGTTTACGAATGCCCAGAGCCGTTTATTGGGAGCTACAAATCTCTATCAAATGCGTCTGTACGTAGCGCATAACGGCTTCGGTGTGTCGTCATCGTCTTGCTGTCCCCCTTCTGTTCTGTGATTGGTTCCTACGTTGAGGTGAAAACGAAGTCCATGGAATCCAGGCTGCCGATCAGCGTGAACAAGGCAGCATGGGAAAACCCAGGCTAGGGTAGTCTAGCAAATCTCCGTTGGCTTCCAAGCTGGAAAAATGAAACTTCTATCAGGTCAATCACATTGTGTATAGAGTCGGCGACGGTTCCGCGGGAATTTCCTGCAACTTAAAAACAAAGAAGATGGATGCTGCTGCTGGCGAACAGTGGTCTTTGAATCGCGACTCGAGATAAGCTTTTTTTAAATTGGCAAAAGTTTGATCAACTAGCCAACAAGCTCTGTGGGAAAATGCATGGGACTCATGAGTTGTAGCGCTATCCTATTGCCTGCCGAGGAAATTTGAAAGACAACCGTTTATCCCGCCCCTCGGATTGAGCAGTACCAATGGTAAGTTCCCAGACCCTACATCTTGATGTGGGTCTGGCTCGTCAGGCTAGCAGGCTGGCAGAGTAGCTGGAATCTGCCCTGAGTGGGTGAGCACCACGGGGACACCTCTGCCGCCGGCGCGGCTCTGTGAACTGTTATTAGTCTTTAAAACTCGGAAGGGAGCGCCACAACACGGGGAGATCTCTTCCGATGTGCTTCCCTTCCTCTCCGTACTCGCTCATTTCTTTCTTATTCTTCCCTCCCTCTCTGTTGCTCTCTTGCTTTCTCTCTCTCTCTCTCTCTCTCTCTCTCTCTCTCTGAGGCCTTTGTTTGAATTAATCCCCTACAAAGCACTGAAAGATACAAATCTCCCTCATTACATTATGTTCCGCGCCACCATAAGTGTATGGCCTAATTAAAGTACCCGGGTTGAGACAGGACTGCCCATTTGTCTGTTCCTCTCTTCCGTTTCAAATCCAATTTCTCCTGTGAGCTGCCTTGTTTCTCTACACCGCCGAAAGAGCGCACATATGTCAGCTGACCCCGTCTAACTTAGTTTTTGCCACTTCTGTTTATCCTTAAAGCTGACATGCGGATAATGCTTACAACGACTTAACCCCTCTGTACAATTCCCCTGTGGACCATTAAGGAAGACATTGAAGGAAGGACGAGCAATGCATTACAGTACATGCCAAAGCTTCCTGGTGTGTAAAGCACATATCTGCATTACCATTTTAATTTAATTCATGACGCATGTAAAACAAGCGGGCACTTTACATACTCTCTCGGAGCATGACAGAGACCGGCGCTGTTAAAGTGCATCAGCTGTTATCGGGAACATACAGTATAGGGCCAAGCTGCAGTGCTGACAAACGGGAGGGGCATTGTGGAGCCAGTCATTCATTATTCAGCCCCGTTGTCATTCCGCGGGAAGAGGGAGAAGATTAAGCCATCAGAGCCAAATGCACTTAATCGACTTTGAAACCACGTGGCCCTCTTCTTCTGCCGGATGATCATGCATCTTAAATGTTGGTGATGTTTCCTCGGTAAGGCGGCACCCCGGCGAGGGTTCCATTTGCCAGGGAGACTTGTGATGACATCCGAATCCTGCGGGCCACGTTACGACCAACGCTAACTGCTGACATGACGGAGAAGCACTCGTCTGTGTGCTATTTGTTTAAATGTGCTTGTGGTGGTCGGCGCAGGCAGCATCCATTCATCAAATGCACAAACCTCAAAAGTATGTAATGCTGACCTAGTAAACTTTTGAGTCATGAATATGTCTGTTGCGCAGAAACCGGATGTGTTGACCTAAGCTGCATGTGTGTGGATGTTCTCTTTTGTGGATGAGTTTTGTGCTTTGACTAAACGAGCATGTTTCCTCATTGGCACTCTCCTGCTGCGAGGCCTCTTACTGTAAACATGCACAAAGCAAACACGGCACATTCAAGTCAGGCACTCACTGTGGAGAGATGGAGAGAGAGAGAGAGACAAAGATGGAGAGAGAGAGAGAGAAACAATGCCAGAAATACACATTTTGGCGGAGAGCCCATTATTTTGTCGGACTTCAGAGGCGGAGGGTTTTCTCTCTTTTCTCTCTCCCTCTCTCTCGCTCTCTCTCTATCTATCTCTTTCATTCTCTCTATTTCTCAAACCAACAATACAATTAAACTGGGAAACCAATAGCCTCCACATTCTATTTTCAGCTCTTATGATTAGGGGAATTCTGAGGCGGGGGAGAGCGAGTAGCACTATAAACAGATAGAGTAAAAGAGACAAAAAGTATGAGACAGAGAGAGAGAGAGAGAAGCAAGAGGGCTGGAGAAAGAGAGGGAGGATGAAAAAGGAAAAGAGAGAAAGTGGGTGAGGGAAGAAACAACTGGAGAAATGGAGAGCATGATAGCAGAGGAGTTATGAGGGAGAAAGAGAAGGGGAGGGGGGGTTGGCTGGAGGGGTTAGAGGTGTGGATGTTTGTTTGATCTCCTGCTCCGGTAGCAGAGGTCTGCCTCTTCCTCTGATGAGTCACTCTAGCTACCTCTGTGGCAGTGGAACTCCTCTGGACGGCCGAGCCAAACCCAGCCCTGCCGAGCCAGCGGTGCACTTAACACCCTTGTTAGCCTCTCTCTCTCTCACTCTCTCTCTCTCTCTCTCTCTCTCTCTCTCTCTCTCTCTCTCTCTCTCTCTCTCTTTTACTCTGTTTCTTTTACTCTCTCTGTTTGATCAGATGATCTGATGATGGTCTCGTTATCATCTCTCTCTCTCTTTCTGAGCTGTGCTAGAGTGGGCAGACCATTGGGGCAGACTCAATGAGCTGGACGATTAAACAACCTCAACCGGACCTTACAGCCCAGGCCTGCAAAGACTTCATCATACTCGCCCATCAGTCACACACTTAGCCTGGCATGTATAAAAAGCGAATCCATTCAGACATGCGCGCACACACACACACACACACACACAAACACGCACGCACACACACACACACACACACACACACACACACACACACACACACACACATAACATATCACACGCAATCACAGACTGTACTTAAAAAGACCAAGACCTTTTTCCTCTTCCCAGACATGTACGTCACTGATGTGAGATTGTGGTAGTCTCTGTGTCCCTGTTCCTATAAATGTATCTGGGAAATAGCCTACTGGTATGAAGGAAACACAGGGACCCAGACAGTGTCTGTTATTCTCATAAACTCTGAGTCCCCCCTGCCAAACTTCACTTTAATTGAGGCCCTTACACGAAAAAGAGCCTCAATAATTCAAAATGCCACCATAACCACCCTTCCAAACAAAACTGCAGCCTTAAAATATTCATCCAAAACCAGTTTAACCCGCGCACACACAGAGGCATGCACAGAGACACACACACACACACACACACAGACACACACACATACACACATACGCACACAAAGGCATATATACACTTACACACATCTGGATGTGGAATGAAAGGCCAGCGCTGTCAGCGAGCACTTTGAGATTCCACCCCCAGTGTTTAAGAATCACACAGTGTTTTCCTTATCTGACTGTGTAAGCCACCCCGATTATCTGAGGATTCCAGGGAGGGATTCCACCCCCCCACCCCCAACCACCACGCACACCCCACTCCCTCTTCCACCCCCCATCCTCATCCCCCCAGGCATCACAATGCTAATATATGCCGAGCTATGATGGCTCTGCTTCACAAATGGAATTCCATTCAAGCTAATAGAAAACCATTATTCCCATTTCTGGTGTGTCCGCCGAATGTCAGTGTAATTAATATCCCCTAATCTTTAGGCTCAGAGAGAGAATAACAGAACTTGGTGATGTCATGGAGCTTTAAAATGTTCAGTGTCATTCTTTAGGCCTGTTTCTGAATGTGCTGTTTCACAGGCACAGCATTAAGCTTGGTGACACTTTATACTTTTGTATGATATATATATATACACATTTACTAACATGGTCTAACATTCTTAATATTATACCACTTAACCCTTTACAGTAATAAAGCAAGTGGAACAGTTAACCATGTGGTTTCTGTTCATGGGACTTAATGACGTCAAAGATTCCTTTACATGAAGGATTCCTCAGCAGGATTCAGTTGAAAGTAATGAAACATTTTTCTTCTTCAAAAATTAAGTGTAATTATGTAAGATGTAATTCATCACCATGATGATATTCATCATATCACCAACTGCATGTACTGTAACAAAGATGCTTCGTTTAAATCATTACATCACAATTCTATTTTTATATGCTTTCATCATCAATCTCTTCAGACAACCAATAAATAGATGCCACCTTCCCATTTGTTAAAAAGACACAGAAACGGTGAAGGGGAAAAACATGGTATCCCTTTCGCTTGTCTGGTTGGCTACAACAGAAAGCCAGCTGCTGGAGTCAACATAACAGAAGAGGGGAAACTGGATTGTTCTCACCTCAAGTCAATCAATGAGGCCCGGTGGGAGAGAGAGGCTGAGGTGTCACACACACACACACACACACACACACACACACACACACACACACACACATTTCCGTGTGGCAGTCAAACATCATTTACGTCAGGTTAACACTGGGACGTCTGCTGGGGATACTAGAATAGCAGTGAGCAGCAGTGAGACATAGTGAGTGAGGAAGACTGGGGAACGGGGACAGCCACCTCTCTGTCTTCCCTGTGTGTGTGGGTGTGTGTGTGTGTGTGTGTGTTTGTGTGTGAAAAAGAGTGTTTTGTGTGTATTTTGTGTATGTGATGGGGTGGTGTCTTCCATTTTTCTGTGTCTTCACATGTGTCTGCGTGCGCATGTTTCGGTGTGCGTGTGTGTCTGTATATGTGTGTGTGTGTGTGTGTGTCTGTCTGTGTGTGTGTGTGTGTGTGTGTACATGCGCACACGTGTGTGACTCCCAGCTCTGCACACTCCCTCCAGTGCCCCCCCCCCCCCCCCCCCCCCCCGCCCCCGACTCTCTCCTGTCTCCAGTTCCAGCTGTGTGCACATGCGTTCAGTGTTCAGGGCTCCAGCGCTCTGTTTTTACACCGCTGCACAGATTACCGTCCCCACCCTAGATGGGCCCAGTCTCACTGTCAGTGTCACTAGTGAATCTGTGCCTGGGCTAATGGCTGCCTGTGCTAACAACGACAAGCAGCAGTGGCACAAAGGACTCCGATGCTGGTGCGCAGCTTTTTAGCTCGAGGGCTTGGAGAGCCCTGCTTAGGCACCAGTGCGTCTGGCAGTAAACCATGAATAAAACAATAATACCACACAACTTGTGTACAGGAGACACTCCCAGAGATGTTTAGGAATCACATCAGTGCATCTCCACGCACACGAACACACACACACACACACACACAAATGCACACGCACGCACGCACACACACACACACACACACACACACACACACACACACACACACACACACACACACACACACACACACACACACAGACAGACAGACACACACAGACAGACAGACACACACACACACACACACACACACTCCTACAGACAGCATCCCCTAGCTTCTAACAATAATGCCACTCTCTCACAAGGGCAGTGGAGCAGGGATGGAGAGCTTTATGTCGACAAGATGTCCCCACCACCATGTAGGAGACAGGAGAGGAGGAGAAGAGAGGAGAGGATGGGGAGGGGTGGGGTATAGAGGAGAGGAAAGCAGAGGAGAGGGGAGGAGAGGAGAGGGGAGTAGAGGTGCTGATGTCCCAAAGCTCAGGAGGGGATGAGAGCAAAGTGGTGGAGAGGAGAGGAAAAAAGAGGAGAGGGATATGTGGAGAGGACAGGGGAGGAGAGGAGTGGAGGAGGTGAGAGGTGCTGACGTCCCAATGCTCAGTGGTGCTCAGATCACCCCACCCCTCTCTCTACATCTCTAACTCTCTCTCTCTTCGGTATCTTCTTATCTATCTTCCTTTCTTTTCTCCTCCCCCTCTTTCTCTCTTCTCCCTCTCCCTCTCTCACTCTCTCTTCTGTCTCTCTTACCCTCTTCTATCTCCTTTCTCTCTCTGCCCCCCCTCCCTCCGTCTCTCTCTCCCCCTCTCTCTCCTGAGTTTGTCTGCTCTCAGAGAGCTGACAGCCAAGGCCCCTGTGTCTGTGATTCCGCCTCGTCGAGCCGCTCTTTAAATGTAAAACCTAAACGCACTGGCTCTCACCACTACCCTGAGGGATGCGCTACCCACTACCGAGGCGAAACCGTGTCACACAGTTGTCTACAGGTTTTTAAACCGTGTCAGAGAGGGGAGTGTGTGTGTGTGTGTGTGTGTGTGTGTGTGTGTGTGTGTGTGTGTGTGTGTGTGTGTGTGTGTGTGTGTATGTGTGTGTGCTCACGCATGTGTGTATGTGTGTGCCTATTTGTGTTATGCGTTTGTGAATCTGCAAAGGGGGGAACCCCGTGGAACCACTGTTCTAAGTCCCCAATGTTCTCTGAGGAGTCCCCAGGTTCCAGCCTGGAGATGACAGCGCGTTCCTCCACCACTTCCTTTTTTGTGTCCCCTCCCACATGCTTTCCTCACTCCAGAATTACCTCTTGTTCCCACAAAGACACAGGAATTGCACATATTTACCCTCCTGAGAGTCTTAATAAGCACTTATCAAACACCAGGTTACCGCGATGCTGTACACCGAAATATCCGCTGATTGAACAATTACAGGGAGCTTACCCCACTATCGAGCTAAAAATAAAGGGGCAAGCAAACAAAGCCATAAATATATTAATAAATCCCATCTCCTTGACAACGTGCTTTCGGCAGCACTACGCCCACACAGGCGGGCTGGGCTTGGGGCCGATGTCTTGTGTGTGTGTGTGTGTGTGTGTGTGTGTGTGTCTGTGTGTGTGTGATTGGCGATTTCAGGGTGCTGTGCCGACACCTCGATTTGTTTTTTTCTCCACTCTCTCTCTCTCTCTCTCTCTCTCATTCTGCCTTTCTGTCTGTCAGGAGAGCTGTTAAACACCTACGTTTTCTTGTGAGTCCAACTGCAAATAAGGGGGTGGACAAATTCAACACAACACACTGACAAAACACCACAACAACAATACAAACCACTGACTGTGGACGCCCTGTGAAGGCTGCTTAAGCTTGTTTCTTTCCCATCTGAATTCTTAAATGAGTGAAACACTTGGAATACAAGCCTTTTGTGACAATCTCTTTTGTTGCCTATCAGACCTTGCCTATTATACATTTTGGACACACACCTATTTGCCCAGAATCAGATCTCACCATGATCGCTTAGCAAGTGCCCCGTGCTGTGTGTTTTTCAGTCCACAAAGGGACTTGAGACCGTTGTGTCTGTGTGCTTTTCTTCATGTGATTATTGCCCAATCCACCCCCACACCCCTTCCACACACACACACACACACACACTTTCCCAAACACCCTCATCACCTGGTTTAAGTGTTGCTACCGTCTTCAGATAGAAAGCAAATGATGGTTCCCAAGGCAACTGCTGCGATTTCACCACCCGGGTAACACAGTCGTTACGCAGCTTATCAGTGTGGCCAATCTCACACGGGCGGATGTTGCATTCTTGTGTGCAGGTTGTTGAGAGTGTTAGTCATTCATTTGGATGAAGGACTCTTGTGCCTGACATGTTTTGAAGCAAAACCACCAAAATGCTCAGGAATTATGTCAGTGCAAATTAAACATCATCTAAAACTAGCCAATCAGGGCATGCACATCTCTAGCAAGCTATATTTATCCTCTCTGTTAACTATCTTGTACATTAATGTGTAAAGCTAGATAAGAGTGCTTAAACTCTTATACCCATAATAATGTTACAGCATGTTTCATAAACGATGACACTCATCATGATGGATATTGTCTCCAGCACATGTAATCTCATTGGCTTGTCTTTGACTTGATTTTGTGTTGGGCTCAAACAGAAACAGGAATTAAATCTCCAAGTGAAATCTCCAGTGCTTTGCTACTTGGAGGATACTTTCGATGGGAAAGCAAAAAAAGAAAAACAGCAATCAAGCAGAATCAATTTGTTTCAGCATGGTCCTCTGGTGACTCGCTGAGGGGAAATGGCTAGTCCAGAGCAGAGCGAGCGAATGAGAGGGAGAGAGAGAGAGAGAGAGGGAAGAAGAGATGGAAGGAGAGAGAGGGAGGGAGAGATGGTGCCATATCCGTCGGATTTATCAATGCCAGAGCATCTGTAGCTCCGTGTCGCCACATGTCTCTTACAAACAGCCTCTTCACTTTACAAGGGACAAATGCATCCTGTCTAGTCCTCGCTTAACAGCCCGAGACAGACAGAAGACCAAGAGACGAGAGAAATAAAATAATCATGAAAAAAAATTAAACACTTAGAAATACATGACGCAATCTATCTGGAGATGAATGCATAAAAGTTTTGATAGGATTCTTCTGCCAGTTTTCAATTACTTTACGAAACCATAACGAGCCACCGATGCTCAGCCCACACGTGTCTCATCTGAGTAATGCCACACATAATGACCATGTACTTTCATTACCAGCTCAGCATGGGGCCTTAAAGTTGCACTTCAATTCCATGATATATTTACTTTACTGCAATATGGGCTCCTCAATTAGCTTTATGACAAGAGTGAATCAAATAAGCAACGATTCGGAGAAAGAGTGTAGATATTTATGCCCGGCGGAGTGATTGTGATGGTCCTTGATGGCATTACATGACTGATCCATTCTGCTGCTGTGAAATATGGGATTTACAGGCATCTGGTGTTTGTGTGTGCGTGTGTGTGTGTGTGTGTGTTTGTGTGTGTGCGCGCATGGGGGTTGGATGGGGGTGGGGGGGTAGCACATTAAGAGTTAGTGCCAGCAAGTGTCAATCCCATTTTAATATTTCATAAACACATTTTCCACTCCTCTAGCCCGTATTTATTATTGGGTTAAATGACACATGAAAATTGGCCTGTCAAAAGCATGCGCTATATCCCATATAAGCAAAAGTTCATAGTCTCGACTTTTCTGCAAGCCCACAGACCAGTCAAATGGTGTCGATTGGGAGAGAACGCGGCAGATTTATGGAAAATAATTTACTTGCTAATGGCACTTTCTGACAGCATGATTTACAAAGGCTTTAGCAGGCAGTCTTGTATGGTCAGCGTCGGCCATCTGATATGGATTACAATTAATTCGTTTATCAAAACCACGCTCCATTCTTTTAAAAAACGCGGCTGCATTTCCCCTTCAAACTGTTTCAATGACAGGCTGCCTTCAGGCAACTCTGATTGGACTTGCAGCCACCGACCTGCCTCGAAACCTAGAAGCGCTTGTGTCAATACCAGCCATTGATCTACACTCTTCCCTTTCCCATATTATTATCTTCCATGGGAGTGACATGAGAAGCAGTCATGCACTGACTCAGTGAAGGCCTGGAGCATGACCCTACTAAGTAACACTGGCAGCAGTAGTGTCCAAGTGTGTCGTCTCTCTCACTGTGAGTGTGTGTGTGTGTGTGTGTGTGTGTGTGTGTGTGTGTGTGTGTTTGTGTGTGTGTGTGTGTGTGTGTGTATTAGGGTGGTCCTTATTTTGATAGAAAAAATAATACCTGTTTTTTTTATGCTCTGACCCCCCTGAATATGTTATATTTGTTGAAAAAACATTATTTGCAAAGTTTTATGAGTTTTGGAGAATATTTAGAGGTAGCTCAATTGACTTAAAGTTAGTTAATGGGCAACATCTAAAATGTCATTATAGTCTGAGGTAAACATGTTTTCTTTCTTCTGCTGTGTTTCTGACCTTCTTTTGGCGTTCTTTTTCAAAGCCGTCCATTCTGTGAACAGTTTTTCAATCTTCTTTATTATAACTTGCTTGTGGCGCAGAGGAATTCTAGCCATATCCCAGAATTCCTCTACTTTCTCCACGGTTCTAGTAGCAACCTAACTGTCTCCTTCTGCTGCAAATGACAATGGAGGAAGTAGCTAAGGACCTGCTGTTTAGAAGGCAGCTTTGCTCCTGTAATCTTATCCTGAGTGGTTATCAAATACAACTTTCTTCTATATGATGCCATCTCCCACAGGAATGACCACTGAACACTCGGTGAACAGTTGTCCGAGTCAGTGTGCAATACTGTTCAATGTGATCAACTTCAGCAGTATGCTTCTTCTTTCTTGAGAAAGCTTAACAGTTTTGCTGTATACTGTATGAGACAATGTTAATAAATTTTAGTGAAAGTTTAAACATAAGTACTATATAACCAGGCAACATTCAGAAATTACCTGGCTTCATTTTTAGTTTTTATTGATAGCTTTTATCAAGAATGAAACAAAACTAGTCATCAACAGCTAGCCGTAATTTAATGGTAAAAATGCGACAATTTGGCCATTTATAATAAATTTCAACCTCTTTGAGCTACCTCTACATTTTAATTTCTATGAAAAAGAAATACACTTAGGGGGTCAGACTTCAGAAAGCACAACCTTTTAAAATAAGGACCACCCTAGTGTGTATGCATGTCTTTCAGTGTCGGCACCTTTGTCAGTTTGCGTGTGTCTGAATATGTGTTGACGTCTCTATGTCATCATTTCAGCGAGACAGCATTACAGCATTGCTTCTCTACAATCCAAATTATGGACCAGCATCTTTCAGCGCAGGTGCCTCCTATACACGGTTAAGATGATCCATGGCCTCCAAGCAGTCTTCCCTTGCTCAGTCTAGAAGATAGTAGCCGAGTATTACAATAATTCCGAGTGGTATTTAAGTGAGATCAATGCAGTCTTTGGACGATTAGGAGTCCAAAAGCACTTCAGAGTCATTTCCCAATCCCTGGTGGAAGTCGAGAAAGCACTGCGAGAAGTATTCTGTCATCACTGGAGAAGAAATAAAAATGCTCCCCACATCATGTACAAATGTCATCAAACGACTGCAATGGCTAACGCTAAACGCTATTACCAAAAGCTGCTAATTACCACTCACTCCCCCCATAATTACTAATTAATAAGTGTGTAATCATTGTGTTAAACATCACTAGCATCCTGGCAAGCTGTTGCACTTAACGACCCAACACATATCATTCACAGGGCTTTTTAAGTGAATATTACTGCCGTACAACTGCAGGGATTGTATATTTCCTGAGTTAGTCCTTCTCTCTTCCTCTATCTTGCTCACAGTCTCTTTTATTTGAAACATCTATTTTATCAGGCTTTATGACTCCACCTTGTGTGAGTTCATAGCATGGGAAGCATTCATAGCATGGGAAGCATTCACTTTTCCTGAGCTCCTGAGGTTTCCACCGAGAAGTCAAAAGAAAAACATTATTTCCACACACACATACACACATTTGTCCACACAAACACACACACACACAGATACACACATATAAATAACGAGGTAAAAGGACTGCACATCCTGCAAGTACTGTATTTACTGTGTGTAAAACACAGTGCTGAGCCGCCGCTAAGGAGACTGTAGTGTGCGGCGGGTCACTCTTTCCAGCACTCATTACGCTCCCATTCCCATCAGGATTCCCATCATGCATTTCAAATCCCTCTGAACAGCCAGTGAGAGGGAAATGCATCTGGCTCTCTCAGCATACACCCAGCCCAGTCTGGATACAGTGGCTTCAACCAACTAGAGGATGCAGAGGCTCTAAAATAAGAGGATCACTGGGAAGAGTCCATGTTTACATGACTGCTGCTCTCAAGGACACAAAAATGAGTATGAGTACACCCTGTTTCCTTGCAGTGTGTTTCTTCCAACCTACGGGCCTACAGTTATAGGTTTCAAACAACCAGACTATAAATGGGTTAGCAGTATATGTATTTCTCTGCTGCAATAAGGTTTAGTTTTTAAAGCTTCAAAGACAAGTCTATGTGTAATGAGCGGTCCACACTCGACACAAACCTGTCCTCACTAAACAATCAAACTCGCATGGCACACAAGTGTTGTCTTCAACAACACATGCCATTCGCATGCCTCTATGTCCATCTCCATTTACACTTGGCTGCTGTTAAAATGCAAGCGTCTAAACCACAGGAGCATATGGATCCAGCACGTGCTTGGCATTCCGGAACAAATTTGGTTAACACTCGAATCGTTCAACTGAAAGATCTCTAGGGGTTCATTCATTAATTAATTATTGTATTCCAAGCCCATTATTAAATTACTTTAGATTAAATGACTATGAGCAACGTATATTTATGTTAATATAAACACACCTTTTGATATGACATTGTAAGAAATATATTATATTAATACAGCTACTAAGGATTCCTATTCAGTGACTCAATATCAAACATATTTTTTTCTATACTTGAAGTTGGTCCTTCAGTGGCATGTTTAATGTTAGTCTTTCCTCTTTACATTGAAAAAGGACTGGTTCTAAAATGACCACTTTCTCTACGAGCCAGAGACATCCACAGCTGGCGCACATCACATGGTTGTCATTATCATGATTGCCTTGCACAATGCAGGGCGATGGCACAACCACGGGAGCCTGCTGGCACTTGACAAAGTGCTCCACCGTGCCAGCCAGACACTACTACCGCGCTGGGCTAATGAGACTCCACCACCACCACCACCACGCCACTCCTGGAGTCGACACACAGGCACATTCTCCACCTCGAGCCTTTCTGCGTCTTTCATCGCCATGACAGCAGGCTATTTATACACAAGGAAGTGGTTTGGATTGGCCGCCACCAGTCTAAGGTGGTATTAGCAAACTGCCATATTTGGAGCCACTTCTACAGCACAAAAAAATTGTGTAGAAATGACGTGGGCAGGGTTCCTCCATGGTCATCGCTTCCTGCTTTGCTAGGGTACCTCCACTGATGATTATTACTGAGGATAGATGTGCTCAGTGTATGAGTCTATTTTTTCCTCTGAATTTCACATTTATGAAATGACTGGAAGCCAAACTAACTGTAACACTGAGTCCTACATGGGTTCGTACCCTGCCTATTACATGCTTAGTATGGAACAAACCCAGGCTGCGAGTCAGAATGACTATTTATTTCTATGTCCACACATCTTAGAGCATTTCCCCTGAAAGCGCTGTTCATTCTTGTGTACAAATTTGGAAACTTTTAGTGGACCTGCCTGCATAGGTCCAGGAATGCTGAAACTACACTTTTTGTGCATCATTTCCAGTGTTCTAGAGTGTGTTGTAGTTCTACAAGCCTGAGGTGTGCAAATGAAATTCTGAGTTTGGACACATTAAAAGCTGCTTCTCTGGGTTCTAGCACCTCCTCGCCCCCCTACCCCCTTCCTTTTAAAGCATAGTGAAAGCTCTGCAGAAAAAGTAAGAAGGACAATCAAGTGGAAAATGTTAAAGAACAAATTCCTTTTAAAACCAACCTGGGACCCAGCACCAGGCTAAATAATTGAAAATTTTAGAGCCTTTTGTGCTCCTAGGTTCAATTACGTGAACCTGTGCAGAGTGTTTGAGAAGCCTTTTATTCAAATGAACAAAACAGCTTTGCTTTATGTGTGCCGCACTAAAGGATTTTTTCGTGGGCAAGGTATCCATAAAAGTCCGACACAACAGACATTGTGGTTTAGTGCATAATAAAATCATAATGTCAAATGTAAACGCTCATGAAAATTGCGTTCGCACTCAAAGCACACAGGAAACTGCAGTTTCATGACCAGGAAGTATCAAAGTGAAAGATTACTGACAAATGAACCATCATCAAAAGTCACAAGAGGTCTACAATTGGTGGAGTTGCATATTAAACTTCTCAAAGGAATGTTTGGGTACAAATAGAGTTTTCAATGAAGATCCATTAGGCCTGTTCCTTTAACATTTAAAAATATGGCACCAAAAACAACTTCAGCATGATACTTCTAACAAGGAACTCAGGCCTGAGGCATTATAACAAAAGCCAGCCTATCAATTCCCACTGTTGTGACATTAAAACGTGACAGCTTGAGTATAACTGAATATAAAACTAAACTTTACCTTTCAAATGAATTAAAAAAACTGATGAGACTTTGTGCACAGGCTCAAACCTGCCATTCAGACATTTAAAGCAGAAGCGTACCCCGTAACTTACACTGTGGTTATGAAATTTTAGTTTTTTGTCTAGACTTAATAGTCTGGATAGGACAGTAAAATGTGATCCAGTGATCAAATGATGAGCTCAACTTTATCAGTGCCCATGAGTGCTGTGTACAAAATACTTAAAGTGATAAAATCACTGTACTAGTACTATTAACATATTCATTAGGGGTATACCAAGGATTATGATTATTAATAGTAAATAGTGGTAACATTTGTTTATATTATACATGGTATTATTCTTTGCATGACTTACAAGCACTACAATAGAGAGACTTGAACTGACTCGACCCATTGTCTTGAAACCTCACAGCGGTTAAAGAGAACTAGCCAAGCTTGCCTGCAGCTCAGTATAGCTAGCATTGTACTGGAGGCCTGGCATTAGTGCTCTTGCACACTCTCTCTCTCTCTCTCTCTCTCACACACACACACACACACAGGCTAATCTGCCTCTCAGAATGGTAATCCCCATGTGAGGGGAGGTCTTTCTGACAGCGCCGCGCTCAACACTCCACAGAGATTCCTTCAAGGAACCTATCCACCACCCAGAGTGCCTGCTTCTTTCTCTCTCTCTCTCACACACACACACACACTCTATCACTCTCTCTCTCAGCATCCTCCTGCCACACCCCCTCGCAAGGATCACTGCAGCTAACAATACTAAGGGGAGCATACTGTACAATAATCCTAATTTGCGACTCCAAAGAGAGATAATCCACTGAGACACCTCTGGCAACGCACTGTGACCACCTCATCTAGTCGCCCCAAATCCTATCAAGCCTCCCATTTTTACCTGTCTGAGGCAGTGTAACAGGTCTAAGTGTGAGATTAACACACTTAAAAAAGTCTGTACAATCCTCCAGACCTAAAGGACATGTAATAAATCTTTCATAACAGAGGGATTGTTTTGACTTTACACTCCAAATGACATTCACTGTGGTGACTATTAATTATTAATATGCCTAATAACATTCTTATGTGACTGCAGTTAAAAATTCATGCAGCTTATACAGCACAACAAATACATCAATCAACATATCAATTGTATGCCTCAAACATATCTGAGGCAAGGAGATGTTGAGCAGAGTATTAGAACCAACTGGAGGAGTGCCACTGATCTGTTTTCAGCACCATGGACAGTGTCATAGAAAAGTAGAGTGAAAACTTTTTTCAAACTGTTGTTCTCTTTTTGTGAATGGACCTGTGTTAACCCAAAGTCTGTCCCTTTCTAATATCTGTAAAATAATCTGATAGAACATAACATCAGTCAAATGGCAGTGAGACCTTAATCTGTCACCAACCTTTCCATCAGAAAAAACAAAGTCCTGTTTTAAATCCAAGATTACCCTTACTTAAACTCTGACATTACACTACCAATCTGATCTTATACTGACTCTCATCCACTTCTATGGACCACATCCAGAGACAAGTAGACAATTGCCGAAAAGAAGAGCAAAAATACCCTTTGCTGCCATAAAATACATATTTCAGTCATTTCCATCACATCAACTCATCAATTCAGTCAATTCATCATATTGATGCTTCATTTTAAAACTACACTTCTTAAAAAGGTCATATTAACAAACCTTTACTGTGGAACACAAATTTCCATCAAACATAAGTTCAGAAATAAAGCTGACCTGGTTGAACTTAGCTGAGGAAATACTTCAGATATGCATCACACTAAGTAACAGCCTATACCAACACAAGTTTCAGATGCAATTTGAACATCACAATAACAGACATAGTTGTAGAACTTAACCACTAAAGTTTTCTGTCTAACAGTTTTTGTCCATTCCGCATTTTCTATAAATGTGCTACAAAAAAGTACAATATGATGATGCAACTTGTCCATGCTACTTAAATTATGTTTAGTTAAGGAACAATAGAAAAACACTACAAACACAAATACTGTATGCAAATATTTAACCTTATACTGATGGCAATTTTTTCCCCAGATGTCCTCTCTAACACATTTATAACATTGGAAGTAGACATATCTAAGAATTGCCAATGACCAGTTGTCATGAAATATGTTTTATCCTTCAACAGATGTAGATTAAACAAACAAACAAAAAAAACAAGACTGAGCTCTAGTCCAGGTGTTCAGTCTTTGTATAATCAATCATGCTAAATGTCCTCAGCCCCAGGGCACATGTGCCTGCCCCACCACTGAACCACGGGGGGATAAGGGGTGGGCTGGGGCTGTCACTGTGAGATGATGCCCAGGTGAAAGGGGAGCCCTGTGCCCTGGGTCCCATCTGCTTGGTGCTGTGTCTGTTAGCCACAGTAATTCAGACCCAGCCAGTGGTCTCATATGTTTGTGACAGGGGAGACTAGGCAGAGGTGATAATAATCCTGGGTTGCCAGGTGGGCTCTAACAAAGACACTAATGATAATGGAATGGACTTGGCTAGAAACGATAAAGCAATGCAACAGTGCAACTCTGAGAACTCTGGGAATGTCTCTATTTACATGCACATCTGGAACGTCTTTGTTTGCTGAGTGTGATAACAGACCAGTGTTACAAAAAAAAAGAAAGAAAGACAACATGGACAAATGCTCCTTTCTGTGACATGTATCTTGTTTACACCCAGCTCTGCTCCACAATAAGCATCCACAATAAATCCTTGTCCTGATGACATGAATGGCTGTTTCTACCAGGGAACATGGCAGCCCTGCACCCTGCCCAGTCAGCAAGCGCCTCACATTTCAAAATGAAGATGGATGGTGGCACTTGAGTGTGTGTGTACGCATGCAAGTCCGTCCTGAGGTCATACTAACTACTGTGCAAACCAGGACCCTGACCTTCAACCCATTAGGATGATTAGGATTCTGCTGAGAAACAGATTTGCCATCTACAAAACCCAACCAAGCAGAAATGTTGAGAGAAATTGTGCTTGAGCTACATTTGAGGAAAATCACCATGAGGAAATTAAATCTACTTAAATACCATGCTTCTTCAGTATATAATCACTCTATGAAGTTATCTGTTGAATGACTATAATGACATTCAGTATTCCTTCATTCTCCAAATTAGAGAAACATAAAATAATCTATTTTCAGTCTTGTTGGTGCCAAATTAATCTATCAAAGACTAATATTTCACACCTCGATCATACTTTGTGGCAGGCCAACTGAACAAAAATCCGAGATAAGAAAAAGGTGACAAGTACACCGCAGGGCCACCAGCACCTGTCAATCATCTTGTTTTCCTGCCAGTGCGCCATCTGAGAAAAACGGTAAATGTTCCATGTGACAGTCCGTTATTCATGAGCGGACACCAACGCATCAGTTGGTACACAAATGGGTCTTTAACAATATCTACATCTAGCAAATATAACAGCAGATGGTTATGATAAATAATGAACGGCACTAAGGAGGTGGAGGTAGACTTACCATATTGACTTCAGACACCATGTCTATACTCGCCACGTCTATACTCATTCCAACTGCCACCGGCGCTCCTAAAATAAGCATGGCATGTATGTTTTGAATACGTTGACATGTCTTACAACGTAGGAAAAATAACGTTTTAAGTTTAAAGTGAAGACAGCATGAAAGGTGCCCTCAAAATCTGACCACGGGCTACATACCTCCAAAGTCTGGGCGAAGGCGAATGTCATATCCTTTTAGGAGTTTGTCCACTGTTTCTTTGACAAAAGACATGTTACCGGGCTCGTTTGCGCTGAAAAGCAAGAAAAAAGAGGGTTACCCCAATTTCCTCACAACATCAATATCTTCCACGCACACCCGCTTATCATAAATACTCACCTCTGTGCACAACACATCACTGCCACAATGACCGGTACCGAGAGAACACCAAACAGCTTTCGTTTCTTTAATCCAAACATTCCTTATTATATTCTTTTAAGGAATTGAGTGACTAAAACGGAGGTTGTTAGGGTTTTCCGGCATAAACCAACGGGTTGTTACAGGTTATTCCATCCGTAGTCCTTTGCTAAGAAGTCGTTGGAGACTCCTGTGACGGCTGGTTACAAGGAAATATTCTGCTGCAATCCGCGTTTTCTCTCACTCCTGGGGAAGCAGACTGTTATTTGGAGGCGCATTTGGTAAAGACCATGCATTTTGTTAAAGACATGACCAGCGGTAGCACTAGAAGAGTCAGAGGTTGATTCTAAGCCAGATATCCATCCTTAGATTTTGACGTCCGCTGCTCTACAATCCCCACACCCTCCGCCAACTGTCTTACGTTCAAGCTTTGTTTTGGTCTTGATTCAGCACATAAGACACGGGTTGCTGTGGTAGTAGACGCGTAATACGCACGGTTTGGAATGACCATCTTCTGTTTTCAAATATCCATGTTGTCACAGGCGTTGCATCACTTTGAAAACCGGCAGTCGTCTGACAGAAAGTGCAGTGACAAATGCGTTGCGATGACGTTGTGAAGAGTTACTATTGGAATGCCAATCGTAGCGTTAAGTGTACTATAAGCATTGCACTCACGTGATGCGCAGACAGCAAGATAAAGTAGAAGTTTGTTTTGTTGATTGATTTGTTGCTGTGCAAACAATGGCTTCTAGTAGGTAGCCTGTGCATACTGGTGTTTGTGAGAGTATGTTTAACAAATTTAAATTTATTTGAAATTATTTCATTCACTACACATTATATGGTAGCCTATACATACACTATGGAGAGATATTTTTGATTTGGTTAATGTGTTTCAGACCAATTCAAAACTCTTTATGCCGTTATCTTTTCAGTCTCTTTCACTCTCTCCTTCACTCTTTGTCTCTCTTTCTTTCTTTTTCCCTCTAAGAAGGTTGAGATCTGTCTGCATGAAATAGCTCATCTTTGGCCGCTCATTACTACACACACACACTATACACACCAACACACTCAACACTTTTACCCACTTTCACACACACACACACACACACAGGGATGGATTACTGCACGGGCCTTTACCGGGCCCAGGCCCAGGGGCCCAAGGGGTCAGGGGGCCCTGAAGCCCAAGCCATTGCATGGAATCATTGCCTCAATATCAACACATCAGGATGTAGGCTATGAATCTGATTGAATTCAAGTACAGTATTGGTCATCCCCAAAATGCACCAGAATACAGAAAAATCACATCAAACAAATTAAAAAATGTCTGGGGGGGGGGGGGGGGACCCCCCCACATATATGCAACAATTAGTGGGGGGCCTTAATACATCTGGGCCCAGGGGCCCGAAAGTTCATAATCCGTCCATGCACACACACACACACACACACACACACACACACACACACACACACACACACACACAGCCACCCAACCAAACCACAAGCACACACACACACACACATACAGAGCATCTAATAACGTTAAACAGATCCTAATGGCACACAGGGAGAAAAAAAACTCTCCCCTAATGATGCCTTTCTTGATGAAACCAATCTGAAGTATTACATGTCCTCACCTCCTCTCTCCATCAATGGATATTAAGTCCTTTAGAGTAGGCCTCCAGACAATCTTATAATCCATAATCAGATTCTCTAAGCGCATGGACAGGCGGATGGAGATTAAGCATTGTTGAAATGGCTGATCCCAAGTCTTCAAAAACTTAACACAGAGCTAATCAAACAATCTTGATTTGAATGAACCTCTCTGGGTGGGTGGGTGAGCGGTGGGACTGACAGAGGTTTGTTGTGTGGGGAGTGGGGTCATGGTTTGGGAGAATGGTCACCCTAAGCCCTCCTCCTCCATTAGTTTCCTAGATGGCGTTAGGATGCCTATGCGTGGTTTCTCACCCTAATGGCTTTACCACCAGACTCCGGATAGATTGTGCCGCGGGTCGGGTTCCCAACACAGCAATAGAGAGTCATTTCAGAGATGTGAGCAGGTGCAATTGAATGCCTCTCTCCCTCCTCACAGGAGTAAAAGCTTTCTGGAAATGTCATTACACAGACAACTTCTTTTGTTATTGCAGAGGGAATATCCATTTCAACAGCAAATCTCTGCTCACAAATTCCAGGTGAGACCATTACTTCTGAATGAAAGATTCTCAGTGATTGTACTACAGTATACATTGTAGTGAACTCCATTTTAGAAATAGCACTTGTCTTTATGCAAGTCTTACTTTCAGACTATTGAAATATTGAAATATATGTGTCAGACGGGTCAAAAATAAAATAAAATAATTGATTTGAGTATATTTTTTTTGAGTACCAAAAGTGGTGTTAAAAATAGTGGAAATAGAATTGGCTACTGCCAACAAATATTGTTACGGTGCCTTAAAGGTGTGTATGTGATTATGATCACATACACTTTTTGTCAAATTCAGTAAATTGTTCCTCAAGGTCTTCCAGCTGTCTGTTTGGTGTTTGAACCCTCATACACAGTTCTGGCTTTCTGAATGAGAAACAAACATATGGGCTCAGTTCAAGCCATCCAACCAGTTCCAACCAACCAACACATGTGCTACAGGTGTCATTTGATTGGCTGTTGATTTCAAATCAAATATCTTTCACAAACCTGAAAACAAATTTCACCTTTAATGAGAAACTGAGCGTGTGTGAACAGCTTGGGATATTCTCTAAGCAGTCCTTACTCACACACACCCACACACAGTCATGGAACCCTAGTTGCAAAGATTAACCATCTGTAGACACTCTCCTGTGTGTAGGCTGACAGAAGTATATCTTGCCACGGACTCCACTGACGAGCTAAAATTGCCAAGAGAGTTTCTCTTCTTTTTCTCTCTCCAAATTAATCATTAAGGGAAAAAAAAAAAAACACTAAACCATGAGTCTCTCGGCAAGGCCATATCTGGCACATGTGCTTTATATATTTAATAGTTGGTGATGTTAATGGTTTATGATGGTCTTACTTTTTGCTCATAGATTTTTGGGATAGCTATACAGCTTTTTTTTTTACTCAGTTCTCATTATTTTCTCATTATAGTCTCACATGTTTTTAATATCTCTCGAGAGGATTTCTGAAGAGTGCTATCGGTGCTCATTTCTCCTACCTGGGGGGTAATGTATACGTTCAACATGACAGATATAAAATGAAGACCTGGCCAAGCCATCTGATGTGGAAAAGATTTCACCTTTCATTTATATCAGGTTTTGATGACTGCAGTTATTTCCCCAGTTTAGATGGAGACAGATAAAAATTGAGGTGGAGCTGAGGGACTGATGTATGGTACAAATTGTGTTTAGCTGAAGTTGTTTAGGATGGTCCAATGCATTTTAGATTGAAAACAAAAACCGTAGAGAGAACCTCTCATCTTGCACACTGAGACAAACAGGAGCTGCTTGAGAGAATGGATGACGCCATAACACATGCAGTGAATTGTATTGGTGACACATATTGCTGATGAAAACAGCAGACACACCAAGATGAACATCAGCACCTTACCTTGTGTCATAGATTGCAAACAGCTTTTTGTTCCCATCAACTGCATTCCTGAAAAACAAAGAAAAAGGAGATTAAAAATCACAGAGATGACAAATTGTCATATAGTTCAACTTTATATACTTAATCAACTTGAGATGTAGATATTTCAAATAACTAACCAAACTGTGACATATACACACTATGTATTAAGGGTTTATAAGGGCTTTATAAACATGTAACCTACAAATAGCAGCAATCCCTGTAATGCTTGCTTTAGCCTCAATAGCCAGCGATTGCCTAATGAACACCTATTTATTGGCTACAGAGGCTTAAATAGACATACTAAGAGTAAGACCTAGTGAAGTTATTTGTTGTCCTCTACTTACAAACATGGAAATACATGACTGTACTGTTGATTTTGTGATAAATTAAATGCAAATGCATCATTGAACCGAATTTACAGGACACAGGTGCTTCAGCTTTGAACCATGGAAGGCACATCTGTTTCCTTCCTAACTCTCCAGAGTGGAGGCCAATAAAGTAAATAAGCATGCGGCAGAGCCTCTACAAAAGCTACCCAGACCACACTTTAAGTGCAATGGAAAAATAAACTCAAATGATCTACTTCGCAAAACTAGAAAAACAGCACAGGGACACATTTCATAGATGTGGTGCCGATTTTTAATCAACAGTAGCATACTGCACGCCTTTGGTCATTGGGTCCTGGGTAAAATTTAGATCAACCAATGTCTCTGTTGTGGCTCACTTCAAAATAGTTTGGATTTCCAGGGATTGTTTTCTTTCTTTATCGAAATCCAGCGATCTTTTATTAATCCTCTGATAGTTTGCGGGTCCAGGGAACAGGGCTATTCTGAGCGACACTTACGAATTCTCTCTGCTATTGCTCAGCCTTCCGGGTAGGCTACATCAAAAAGCAATCATGAATGTATGTAGTGTGTTTGGCAATCTCGCGAACTCATTTTAAATAGCTCCCTAAGACGAAATAAAAAAGTTTTTCAATAAACACATCATGTATAAAACGCATAAAGTCTGCGAGACGGTGTTGAGAACACGAGTTCGTATTTCACTCTCTCATCATTGCACACATAATACTACCAGAAAAAAATGGGTCTACAGTTCCCTCTTATGGCAGCCCTCATAACTACGCATCCCGGTGGTTCCCTTTACATAGCACGCAGACAATCAGCGCTGTTGGCCCTTTCCCATAGAGATAATACTTCTAAACTTCATATCAGTCAAATGTTACACAATAGGGCTAGACTAGGCTACTTGATTTCCTGGTCGGGTGTTGGAGTAAGGATATACTCTGCTTCGAAAAACACTATTTGAAACAGAGAAGCCCTTGTTCTGGAGGATGAGGCTTTATAAGTGACGTACAGTTGTCCTTTGAATGTCGGAAGTTCGTTGATTCGCTCTATACCAAAAACATCAAGGCAAAAGGCTCACGAGGCAGTTAGTTTATTATTACAGTGTCCTTAAACCATGGACAGCAACACGCCGGTGTTCAAACCAGTCAGGGCTGATGACATTTCGTAACTGAATGGAGCGAAAGATAGCCAAGTAAGCAAAAATGTTGAGAAATTCGTGTGGCTATCCAAAATTGTGTCGTGCCTAAGCGCGCAGGGCAGTGCATTTTATTTCAAGAGTAGCCACATCTTGCGGTTTGCCCACCTTTCGTCTTATTTCGTAGGCGTGTGATTATGGTGCGATACTGGAGAGATGTCCCTATACTTTGGGGCCAAATATTCAGCATTACATTCAAAATGACAGTTCGGCGGTAAGAATAGAAACGGACAGTGGAGAACAGAAAGTGGAGTCCATTTGTACTCGTGTTGTGGTGCAGAACACCGTTGCGATGTTGAACATTGTGCAATAGTCAGAGAATAGTGTAGCATATAAAGGAAAAGTGTCGGTCTGATGAAAAGGGCGGGCAATTTTTTAGGCTCGCGCGTAAGTGATATGGATCTAATGGAATCAGGAGGTTCACGATTCTAGGTGGTTACACTATAATTTACACTGATATCTAACGAGATGGTGAGGTTTTCTGGAATGCGAAGTCCAGCGCTCGGTGTTTGCCTGCGGTGACTGCTCAGTCATTCACTCGTAAAAAGAGGACAGAACAATGCGAGGGTTATACAGTCAGTTCTTGAGCGAGGCAGGATATTTCTAAAGAAGAAACAATGCGTTGCTTCGCGGTTGCACAGTGAATATTGCGGGGTTTGATCATCACTTTCAGGGGAATTTTGCACGGACACATCACTATTCAGGTATTTTTTTATTATGTTTCTTTGAAATTAGATATCTAATGCATGGTGCAAAACGATGTACTCTAGTCCGCTCCAGGGCTCGATGTACAAAGCCCTTTCTGAGAGGAAAGCTTTTCGCCTGAGGTTCCTGAAACGGGTAGCCTGTACCCTATTGTAACAATAAACAGCATTTCAGCGAAACAGTTGGCTCTCACTCTCAGCGTTTTGGGTTTGCCCATTGCTTTGATCAACAAATTTGCCCAATGCCACGAATGTCTTGGACAAGAACCACGTTTCTTCTCCAGTGTGAATGTCTGGATAAGTAGATATTAACTATAAGAGTGCCTAAGATTTGATAGATGCTCTTGGAATTCTGTACTTTTTTTGGAGATTATTCCTTCAGCACCATATGTAAAAGTGTCTACGTTTAGGAGGCTTTCATTGTATGAATACTGTTATTACAACGGCAATATAATTATTATGATGATTATTATTATTATTGTTTTTGATATTATCCCCACAAGCTCTGTTAATCACTGCCTGTCTACTGTGGCGTTCATATTCAAATTTGAGACCGCGGCCAAGCCCTACATTTTCTACTGATTAATATCTGATTATGAAAGTGAGATACTGAGCTCAAAGTCGGTTACACAGCTGCGGGACATTGCTTAAGGCTCTCAGACTCGGTGCAATCTTCATTTATCACAGGAATGGGCAATGGAATACGTTGCAGCTCCAAAATGAGAAGTCTATGGATCGGTGTCGTGCTTGGGTGTCTCCTATGCCGTTTGAGGTAAGCCTCAGAGTTGGGATCAGTGGGCATATTGTTTAGCCCTTCACTTGCAATGGCCTTTTGTCACATATAAAAATAGAAATCAGTAAAGGTAAAACATATCAAAGGCACCATTTGTGTTTAGATTTGTGTTTAGATTGTTACAAACGTTTTAAGATTGTTACATAACGTTTTAAGTGAATGTCAACAATGTTTCTATCTCATTTTATTCTCACATCAATGTCTCCTCTCAGTTTTTCTCAGACAGCAACAACAGCAACACCCAAGGAAGCAGAGCTGAATGATAACATTACTATATTCACCCGAATATTAGATGGGTTACTGGATGGCTACGACAACAGACTCCGTCCTGGGCTGGGAGGTACAACCCACATCATCACAAGCATGCATTTGTCCTAAAAGCCTACTTCTGTAGCTTAGCCTATTTCTTGGACCAGTCCATTTAGACACCACAGGATATCTCAGATGTTAATTTAGCAAAATTGTCATGTTTCTTTATGTCTTAAATGTATAGCACTAATGCCAGTGTTGTATTGGAATTGGAACTGGAATTTTGCAGGCTTGTGCAAAATTCCAGAATTTAATTGAAAATTCCTCTTAAATTCCAATTAAATTCTTGAATTTCAATTGAGGTAGCAAACAGGAAGCAGAAATGCAATTCGAATTGTGCACAATCCTGGTATAAATGTAGCATAGAAATCTAGAGAGCTGATTCTCTGCATCTCAGCTGCAACTGATGGGCATGAAGTTCAGAAGTCTGTCATGTAGAGATGCGTAGCTGTTTCAAGAAAAAAAGATTGCAAGGAGGCTCAGTATTCATTTGATTTAGATGTGTTCAGTGAACAAAGATCAGAGCAAGTGTGAGATCTTCGGCGTGAATCAACAGCGCAGTTGAATTAGAGTGTTTCAGAAATCTGTTCATGGCTCTCGACCTTGAGAGTGCTACGGCTCTTTTCTGAGCGTGCAAGTGCATTGTTCTGGGCAGAAGAAGGCAGGTGGTGCGCAGGAGAAACTGTCTTGGCCTATTCACACCCAAAGAACAAGAGAGAGAAAAATAGAGAGAAAGAAAGAAAGAAAGAAAGAAAGAGTGTGAGAAAGAGAGAGAGAGAGAGATCACTTCTCTGACTCACAGGACATAGGAAGTTTTGAGAAAAGTACTTTTTTCTCAAGAATGTGAAAACTCAAAAGTGAATATTTGTTGTATTTTCCAAATGGCAAACTAGAGAATTTTTTACCTCAGCCATTTTCTATGACACCTCTTTTTATGTAAACTCCCGTAGAGATGGTGACCGAGATCAAGACAAATATTTTTGTCACAAGCTTTGGTCCAGTGTCGGACACAGAGATGGTAAGCCTTTGCCCCGCCCCCTTACAGATACACACACACACACACACACACACACGCACACACACACACTCACACGCACACACACACCATGCCACAAATTTCTGTTTTTATCAAAATGTCTTACATCAGTTGTACTTCCTTTTTAAATCTATAATTTTAACTTGCTTCAGTCCTGATTGCATTTCATGCAGTAACGTAGACTGGATAATGTGACCATATAATGTAATAGCATGCTACAGATTCCCCTACGGCTGGCTTTGAGATGAGGTCTCTATCCCCATTTGAACTTCATAGAGAAGGGTCAAGATCCACTCAATGGAGCAGCACTAAATGCTCATTGAAATCAGCAACAGCAGCACTAAAATAATTGCTCAAGCAATTTCAAACTGGAAGTGGCATTTGATGCAACCCTACTACTACTACTACTACTACATGTACTACTACTACTACTACTACTATTATTATTATTATTATTATTATTATTATTATTATTATTATTATTACAGTAGTTGCACAGTAGGGAGTCAATTGTTCACTATAATTCAGTTATTCAGTCAAAATGTGTTACTTTTCAGAATACGTGCATATGCTGTGCACATTCTGGTGTACGTGCATCCAGGCATCTGGTGTTCTTGGTGATCTAATGATGTTGTTTTCCTGTGCAGGAGTACACTATTGATGTGTTTTTCCGCCAAAGCTGGAAGGATGAGCGTTTGCGTTTCAAAGGACCAATGGACATTCTGCCTCTCAACAACCTGCTGGCTAGCAACATCTGGACACCCGACACTTTCTTCCTGAATGGCAAGAAGTCTGTTGCCCACAACATGACCACCCCCAACAAGCTGCTACGCTTAAAAGAGGATGGCACCTTGCTCTACACCATGAGGTGAGTGATCTTCAACAATTTCAATAAAAGAATGCCTTTCAACAACATGCAATTCTGAAATTCCATGTTATATTAGATGGACCAAGAGGTTTAAAGTGAAAAGGTTAAAGAGATTTTTTTTTTTTTGCGAACTTGCTTCCAAGACCTGCATTCCAAACATCAAGACCAGCACAGGCTTCCTAATTGTTGTAAATTTGCATGTTGTATGGTACAAAGAGGTCATATATTCTGTTTGAGTTCCATCACATAGTGAATAGCATGGGGGGTTCATCTGGAATTTATCTTCCCCTCATATGATCAACAAAATGAATTTGATGGTGCTACATAACTACCTAGCTACAGAACTATAGCTGCAATTTGCCTAAAACATGGCATACTGTTTAAGAGGCCCTGCAAATGCGCCTCACACATGATAAAGCACTCTTTTAGCTTTTGATAAACATGTAGGTTTACTACTGGATCATGTAAGCCCATTCTGAAGTCTATTATCGCTGTGCTACATTATGAGGTCAGCACAAGCGCATCACCATTCTGCTTGGCTGAGCCGTTCACTCCGAACTACACCGCAAGCTGCACACGAGCCAAGAAGACATCAATGGGCATTCATGTTTCTTCATGAGATCTGCCTATATATCTACTCTGCTTTCCCTCTGTGCTGTCACCCCCCCCCCCCCCCACACACACACACACACACACATACACACACACACACAATCTGCAACAGACTGAAGCAAGTCTGGCTTTCATCTTTGCATACAGTGCGGCTGATAACAGGCTTCATATAGAATAAAGAATCACAGAAAGCACGGTGGGGTTAGCGGCTGTAACGAGTCTGTAGCTCAGCGGAGAGCAGAGGACCAGCGCAGCATGAAGGCGGCCTCCTCCTGGGCTCCAGTAAGGGGCCCGCTCCCCCCAGCCGTGCCCAGCCGCTGGGCCTAGAGGAGGGGGGGGGGCCCGCTCTGCCTCTCCTCCCTGCCATACATATGGGTCACGGGGACTTGAAAGTGGGGAATCCTGGCTCTGACCCAGTCTCCGGGAAGACGGACTACTAAAAGGACATGTCCTATCACATAGAGAGCCAGCATGTTTTTTTGTTGTTGTTTTTTTGGCTTCCTGCTCTCTTTTCTCTTTTTTCTCTCTCTATCTCCCTCTCTCCTGCACTCTCCCCTTCTTCATCTCTCTCTCTCTCTCTCTCTCGCTCTCTCTTTTTTCTCTCCATGGACTGTTTGCTCCATTAACCTCACTAGTGCAGAGCAAGACACACACACACACACTTACAGAGACACACAGCAAGTCTTCCCCGGTTTCCTGCGTACTTTCCTTCAGGCTCACTAACTGTACTGCCTATGGCCCCCTGTGCACAGCCGTTTTAAGGTCAAGCCATAGCTAAGCATGTATTTAAAGTACCTGTAGTTTTCTATTGACACTCTGGCAATACACAACTCAGATAGTATTTTGTTGATGATTGTTCCATTTTGATCATGTAAAAAAAGTGTTACATTTGTCTTCCTTAATAAGGGGATTAGCGATTCTAAACCAAAACAAATACACAAACCATTTCAAGAGGTGGATTAGTGACTTAACTCCCCTTGGCCCCCATGCTTAACACCACAGGTCAATAATCTTATTATAAGGTTTTTTTTCCCTAATAGGCAAGGTTAGGGCAGAGAGCATCTAGTGCTACTGTGCTGACCAATGGTGTTTTAACCTATGATGGTCAGCCCCAGGCACTGAGTCATTGAAGTCACAGTTATGCATTAGTCAAGTGGGATCTTGTGAGTGGACATGCTGTGTAGAGGATTGATCATGTGCAAACTTGCTACAATATCAGTTTATTAGCCAAGCAATGCGGAAAGTATGTTTTCATAGCTTGTACACAAAAAAATTACATAAAATCAATTACTTTGCAGAACCATTTGTTTTTTGTTTTTCGTGGAAAGATGAATACTGTGTTTGTAGGCTATGTCAGTAGAGAGAGTGCTGTAAGACGTATTGTGCTTGTGCGACTACCCATTGAAGAAGACCACTGGTCTCTGAACGTAGAACTGAAGAACTCCCACACTCACTTGTTTGACTTGTAGCATTAACTTGAACATAAACAACATTTCTGTCCGCAGACCTAGATATCTTGATAAAGGTCTGCAGACCAAAACGTTTATAATCGAATTAATACTGCAAGAGAGTCAGTGTGCGGGAACAGTCAGTGTGCGGGATATTTTCAGTTCAGTGCTACTTTACAGTGCACCATCAGATCTAGTTCTGGGAAGTAGATCTTGCATGAAATATTTATTCGGAATAAGAGCAAATGTTTCCGGGGCGGACCTGTTGGATAAGTGGAATCGATTTTTGATAAAACGCTCTGCAGCGAGCGAGGCTTTGGTAACGTCGCATTTCCTAACATAACAGGGTCATTAAAGCTTGTTTTCCTACAGACCTCTAATGCACTGTGGCCAGTGGGAAAGAGATTAGCCAGAAACTGTATATGTGCAGCACTCTCTGTTAAACAGAGAGAGAGGAAGAGAGAGAGAGAGGGAGAGAGAGCACAGCACCTCTATGCCACAAAACCAGGACATAATGGTTTCAACTCCCACGCTCCAAACCTGGAGCAGTATCAAAGCGCTCCGCAGGAGCTTCAAAGGAGGTTATAAATTCATATAAAAGAATAGACAGAATTAACGAGGCCAAGTATTATTATCTGTGAGTGTGCACACGTTATATGAAATGATACGTGTGGGCAGACCTATGGCTGCCTATGGGGAATTCCAGACAATATATTTTACCAAGGGTTATATCCACACATGCTGTACCTACACACTGTCTACTTCGTAGAGAAAATAAGGCCAAATGTAACATAGAAAATGACAGAAAGTAACTGCTGTGTTCAAAGGTAGGTAAACAGGAGGTAATAGTAATTCTAATGTTGCACACACATTTTATGTAAAGCCAGGATGTTTTGGCAACATGTACCTCAATCAGCTGTACAAGCAAGGTACTTTTAAGGGAATATTCACAGAATGTTCAGCATGTCATGCAAGGATGACCACGTAGTCCAAAGAGGCTTCATACAGCAGATTATATAGCATATTTGAATGAATGTATTACTTAACTCAGTATCTGAGCATGTAAACATGCACAGTACAGTGATATGGACGCACTGTTATCAGGGCAGACATTTGGTGCAGTCAGTCAGGCGTGAAACTAGTTGCATAATCCCTCTTTTCAAACTATGAACAAACTTATCCTTGAGATGCTGAAATCCCAGCACTCTCTTTATCACAGTGTAGAATGTTCCCTATTCAACACAGAGCAGAGGTGTGATCGCCAGCCGACAAATACACACAGCATGCAGCCTGCAGTCACGAAGCAGAGACAGGAACTCGGTTCTTTGTGTGTGTGTGTGTATATGTATGAGAGAGAGTGTGTGTATGTGTCTGTGTCCATATGTGTGTGTGACTGTGTGTGTGTGTGTGTGTGTGTGTGTGTGAGTGATGCGCGGCAGAGTCAAACTCTCATCAGCCTCTGCTAATTGAAGCCATTCACACACAACTTCCTGTGTGGGCGCCAGACGATGATATCACTTCCACCAAAAAGGCCCTTTGTGAGCAGGCCTACAGTAAGCCGCGGCCGTACCTCTGAAAGGGATAAAGTTCATGCTCTCCCTCACAAAGGCCTTAGTAATGACATACTCCCTCACTAGGTATTGATCTTGAAATGTACATCCATTTCAAGGCAGACTCACATCCCAGACCATGTAAACATTGATTGTGCAATCTGCAGAGGCAAATGACAATTAAGGGGGGTTTCTTCAGAGAATAAATTAAGAAAGATAAGTTTAGGGGAACCTATAACCGTTGGCTGGAAGAGAGTCAAATTCTTGCAGAGACGAATGCAAGAAATGTGCACAGTGGACACACAATAATCACTGTCTCATAGCACAAAAAGGGATAATCTTGACTGGGTTCTTTCCTATACCCGTTAAACCACAATTAGTTTGCACGACGACAGTGGTAATTATTGCTTCAGCTCATTCTCTAAGCCCAGTGACATCTTGGGGAGGGAAAATGGCGCTATTCTATTTTAGATCTGCAGTCACTTCTGCTCCATTTGATGGGAGTATCTCTTACAGGCTGCTCAGAAAAAGAATATGTTTTGCTGTAACCTACATCTGTCAGAGCTGGCACCCCCAGCCCCTGGCTCTCAATCACATGCCCTGTTTATCAGTGCCACTGGAATGGTGGCCTCTTGGGCCCTTAAGGCTGCAGTAACATCTTAGTCCCCTAGAGGGAGACATAAAACAGGAAATGTTCTCTGCTCCAAGCAGAGACCAGTCAAAACTTACAGCCTCACACACTAACAGTTTAACAAATAGTTCCGGGCGCTCCTTAACTAGTGTACTAGTGTGGCTGAAGGCATGGTTTCCATCACATTATGGTTATCATTATTGTATTTAACGGATGCTTTTGTCCAAAGTGACTTACAGAATAACACGATAATGTCACAAGCATTGCACAGCAATTTAGTCGTTACCACTTCCTCAACCCTTCCATTAACATATTAAATTACGTTCATAGTGTTTATTCAGCTTGTCATTTACAGTACAAAGCAGGGTTGCAGGTTTGGAATATTTCAATGTGATTAGTGATAGAGCTTATTATTTACTCATTAATTTCTCACATTTTAATTATCAAATAGATCCCATCCCTAGGGTCTTGTTGGTGTGTGTTGAATGGTTGGGTTTATAAGGTTTGCCAAGATTTGTGCAGTAATTTCCCAATCAAACCAAGCCAACCAATCCAAACCAAGAGTCTGCATGTATGTAATGTTTATGTGTTTACTCTGGCATCAGCAGCCCTTGATGTGAAATGTTTCCGTGTGGATAGGTGTATACAAATGTCCCTGTGTGGGAGTCTCTGTGGGCGTTTTGTATTTGGGTCTGTTTTGTATGTGTGGGTCCTGGCGTAGGTGTATAATCCAATTTCGACGGGGAAGGGTGCCTCTTTGCTGCATTTCCTCTCCGTGCCACACGGGGGCGATATTGCTCCACAAATCACTGCTCACTGCTGCCTGACATGGCTGAAAGCCCAGCACTGTTTAATTTACATGGATGGGTTCCCTTGCTCTCTGAGGAGGGATTATTCTGTTTATATGATGAGGATGACTGTTGATGTTGATGTTTATGGTAACGAAGAACATTGTATTTGTGTTTATTTCAAAGCTATGTCCAAATCTGAATTTGTAGTCAGTCAATATGGCTATACTGATGTGGCAGTAGGCCTATATGATGATGATGATGATGATGACCATAACGCAGTATGTTGACAGTATGTTGCACATAATTGTCAATGTTGATTCCTGCAGGTTGACCATAGCAGCTGAGTGCCCCATGCAGCTGGAGGATTTTCCTATGGATGCCCATGCCTGTCCACTCAAGTTTGGAAGCTGTGAGTCTCTGTCTGTCACATCTGTAAAGTAGTCACTGACTCATGTCAGTGTGTTTACAAAATACTTCACAGTGACAACTCAGCAACAACAAAGCCCATTGTTCTGCCTGTGAGTCAGGTTTTTGTTCCCCTTCCAAAATAGATGGTACCTATATAGACAAACAAGCATTAGCACTAGTTTCAACACTAACTCTAATAGCCTTGATGGTGCTGAAATGTCTGCCCGTCGGCGCATATCATTTGGAATTGATGCGTTGTCCCTGGTAACCATGCAAAGGGAGGGGATATCAGGGCAGACGAGGTGATGCTGGAACAGCAACAAATGCTCATGGATTATGTTATACTGTATGATCACTCTCAGTTAACCGGTAACCACACACTTAACCCATTTATATATATTTTGAGGGGTACAGTACAAGTGTGCTGAAAAAGTTAATCACTGACTTGGAGTCTCCAATAGCAGACTACAATCAGTATTCCATTTGGGCCTCGTCAGGTCTGGGATCTGCTCTTTGTATTGTATATTAGAACACCTGAAGGAGAGCTTTCTGATGTGTGCAGGGGACGCATGATCAGTGTTTTACCTTCTATTATGAAAAACTTACAAAATCATAGTTATTGGATTAGGAAGACATATTCTGTTCTTTTGGTCTAGGTTCCTAATAGATTCTAGGGGCCCAGATGAATAGTGCAGTGGGGAAATATGCTCCCTCTGATGTCCCTCTGTACAGGTTACACTGAGGGCAGACACGTTTGGACTGATAAGCCGCACATAATTATATCATCACTCAAAATGACAGACAGTGACGGAGGATAAGAGAAGAAGAGAGGATGAGAGAGGAGGACTGTTGAAGAGAAAGAGAGAGAGAGAGAAAAGATAGAAAGAGAATGGGAGACCTTCATTTAACACGTTTGTGTATATTTTCAGGGATACAATAAAAGTGTGAACACGAGAAAGAAAAAGAGTTCTCCTAGTTTCCACCCCTCTGCTCAACACTCTCACATACTTCTGAATATTTTGCATTAAAATATCTGAAGTTGTCTGAGAGGAGATGTACTCATAGCCTCAGGTATTACCCATATCTTTCAGCACCACTACAGTTTCTCTGCAGACCAGTTCAGTTGTGTGGTCGTCTCATACACCCATCTGGCTCCCGATACCCTCACTGGGTGCCTCCCCGCCTGGGTCGCAAAAGGAGGTTACGGCCGACATCCAAGCGTGCGGACGGCTCCGCACTCCGCAGGGCCTATCACGAGGCCTCCTGGCGCAGATCAGGATTAAGATTAGCACCTGCAAGACGTGTTCCGGCACACCGAAGAGGCGAGGGGCGTTATTCAGGGATAGGATTACGAGCCGAGATTTCTGCCCCTTACACTCTGACCCCGCTTCCTTCACCACACGTGTCGTGTCAGAGGATGAGGGACACGAGAAACGAGAGCAGAGCTTTGCGCCTGGAGTGCTATTCTATTCTGAGATTTGGCTACTCTTTTCAGGCCAAGTCTGCTCAGGAGATTACCTTAAAGACTTGACTGTAGGGATCCTGGGGTGGAGGGGGGTGGGGTAGATGGTGGTGAAGGGAAAGCCATGTGTGGGGTTCCCTGGCTGTCTGAGCTACAATCTCAGCAGGACTGTTCAGCACACAGTGTCAGAGGCTAACTGTCCAGCAAGCACAGGCCAACATTATCCTGGGGCAGCCACACTCAAGCCAGATAGGTTTATGTCTGGAGTTTTTAATCTTTCCCCCAGATTGACTTAAACACTTAGAGCTGCAGTCTGACTAATAATCTTAAGAATATCTGTTCAAGCTAATTAAGTTTTTCAGACCTGTTATAGTTTCACAATGTTATATGCAGTATGGTTTCATTAAACTGACATCTTAGACAATATAAGTGGTGAAGGAGCTTGGATTGTTTATTCTTGATAGTGAGTCCAGTCATATTAACCCAGGCAGATGTAGATAGATTGAAGATTAGGAAGCTAACCTTTCATGACCATATGCAAAAGGCTAGTGCTATAGAGTGCTATATCAACAAGCCATAGTTTCCATTATAGATTCAGTCTTGATCTTGACAGATGTGGGGCGATGCTTCTTTTTCATCACTGAACTTAAAATCCCTCCTGGGCTGAGCAAAGGTATCCTCAAGAATGTCAGCAGTGGCTTAATGTTAGCAGGTCTGTTCCTTGACACCAGCTGACCTGACTGAGCTCAACAAATTAAGTGTTACAGGTTGAACAAGCACATGTACATATCTGCCGTGCCCAGCAAAATCACTTCCACACACAACAACAATGTGCCACAAAAGAAAACAATGATTCTGAAAGTGGTCCAGGGCTCTACTGTTTGCTCTGATCAATTTGTTGCCAGTGAATCCATTAGATGAAGGCAATATTGCCTTGTGAGGCTTGGCAGCACAGAGGACATTTTCCCACTTCAAAGCCTGTATCTTTAGCTAAAGGAGTCACATTTAAATTCTGTTTCTTTTTTTTCGACGCCCAACAGTATTGGTAGGCATAGCTTACTGTAACAAGCCCTTAATGCAGGCTTTGTTGATTTATCCAAAACTATAATAACCATTGTCTGCCACAAGCTTAAGTAAGCCTTTTCTTTGCTTGGTGAAACATTCTTAGAGATTTCATCCAAGAAACAAAGACTTGAGTTGTGAATTGGATTATCAGTGCCAGTGTTGTCACTATGCCTCGAGTCCGAGTCCAGGTTCGAGTCCCCAGTGTTCAAGTCCGAGTCAAGTCCAAGTCATTACAAAAAAAATTCCAACTCAAGTCCGAGTCGAGTCCACTACTAATCCGAGTCAAGTCCGAGTCGAGTCACTATTGATCCACGTCGAGTCCGAGTCGAGTCCCTATTGATCAAGTCGAGTCCAAGTCCAGCACTAAAGTAAGCATAGCCTACATGTCGTTCCATTTTTTTCCATTGCAGATGAAATCCTTAAAAGCAAAACGGACAATCTTCTGCCTCCAAGCAGGGGTGCCATCACTTGTGTGAAAGTAGTATTGCCAAATTTCTTGCCAAACCCAATGTGTTTATTTATTATATCGGAGAGAATACCATACCATAGCCATACCATAGCCTATAGGCCTACTCATAATAAATGAGCAATCCACATCCCAATCACACAGGAATAGGCCTATTTTGTAAGAGGTAGTGTGGATCATAAAAGGGCCTCCCCCGGGCATTTTTTTAAATTCTGGCTGTTAAATAGCCTACACAATTTTAGCGCAGTTTGGGAGGGACAGAAGCAGAGCAGGGCCCGTCTTGGTAGCTTCTTTCTGACTCCCGTGACGTGAACACTGGCTACCGGCAACTGCATAATTATGTTATTACTTCACTGACACTATGGAGACATATTTCACGTCAACAATATAGATGAAAACTAGCTTTCGGTTAACGGAGATGTAGATCATCTGCCTAATTAATTTCTTTGCGCAACAGGCCACATTCTACGTTCATTTCAGCGAGATGAGTGAAATAAATGTTTTTTTAAGCTGCCATCGCCATAGGCTACTATTTGCTACGATATTCACCTGTAAGAAATAGAACACGTTGCTATTTCCTTTTTTTCGTGCAGTGGATTAGGCTATCAAATCGCTCGTTTGAACAGTAACAGTAATCCAGTTCATTCGTGGTTTTAAATATAGTTGTTTCTGGCCTACCCACGAGAGGTTCAGTTTGTCAGTTTCACTTGCGCAGACACGTACTGTAGGCCTACATTGACACTACATGGACACTCTACTAGGCAATTTAATGTTATGCTTCTATATTTTATGACACCAAAATTAAGAAGTATGCTATATCTTGATCGGGAAAACTTTTAGTTTATTTTTCTCACAGACAGCAGGGCACGCCTAGCCTGGCGGGCCATCCTATATCATTGAAATGTATAGTCTGGCATCGAACCATTCACCTCGCTTAATCCAAGGGGCGGGCAGAGAATTGTCTTTCAAACTGCCTAGGCATGCAATAGGCCAGCGCTACGACCATATCCGTATCCGGTCGGCAAAACGGCAAATACATCCTTCTTCGAAAGGAATGACTTAAGTGCATTGTGTTGCTCAACTTTCAAAGAAAAGCACAAGTCCAACTTCTCCAAAGTTGACGCCAACGCCGGTTCAAACAACCGCTCTTCGTTCGCCATAGCCACCTTCCTTGTTGTTCACCGTCGCAGGACTGTCGTTATCCTGTTAAGCCCGCCTTAAGACTCTAACAAAATAGAGCGCTGTGATTGAATAACATCCACGGTGTTAGCCAATAGAAATCCCTATGGTTTGATACTAGACGTACAGGCTGAGCAAATTAATTTGCCACCGCTAGGGTGCGTCTAGATTTCTAGGCTAGGGCACGCCCCGAATGAAAATGAATGAATGGAACCTCGCTTCTCGCGTCAGTCAGGGAAAACACTGTTCACCAAGTCACGATGATCAGCTATCCAGCAGCAGTGTGTGTTGTTTAGCCTAGGCTGAGTGTAATCTTAGGTAATGTTATGTCATGTATGAGAACTAATATTGCCTGGCAATAGCCTACTACATTGAAATAGCGGAGGCCATATCTCCAGGCATTTTGGTGTTAAAGTTAACGTTTGCTTTGCATGTGAACATGTGGCTTGCGATGTAGCCTATGACACGAAGCCGTAGCCTAACATTCCCTTGAACTAAATTTAGTATTACGAATAATTTAGATATTAAAATCATATAGCAAATTATAGCCTAATGACATACTACAATTATAGCCTTATGATATAGCCTATTACAAAAAAAAGTCGAGTCCTCGACGAGTCATCACGAGTGCGAATGCACGAGTCCGAGTCCAAGTTCGAGTCATTCAGTGCTCAAGTCCAAGTCAGGTCACGAGTCTCTAAATTTAGCTAATGACTCGGACTCGAGTTCGAGTCTCGGACTCGAGTACTACAACACTGATCAGTGCGTACAAAATGTCAGTACTCACTTGAGTGCACTGACATCGTTTGCATGCGCATTTAAAGATATTTACTGTCCCAAATCATGGTCACTTTCTATGCAAACCATGCCAGCCATCCAGAAAGATAGCGGAGTCTTCTTGTAGAAGAAAGAGCAAAGTAACCACGTCAGCCGTACAGAAAGAAAGGGAGAATAACAAGGGAGCCTTCTGGTAGAAGACAGAGCATTTGTACAAATAATGTAATCATTAGTGTCAAACACAAAAATTGGACAAAACTTAGTGACAAAAATCTGAATCTTTGCCATTTTCGCTTTCAGTTCACCAAAGCACAATGGCATACAAAGCCTCAAAATTAGCCCCCCAAAAGACTCTCAATTAAGAGGGTGTGGGTGAGCATGGGTGGAGGAAAGAGCCCTCGGTTGTGAGAGCCAAATCCATGTTGCCATTGTATGTAGATTTGGTGATTTTTGTCGACACATTATCCCTGAGACTCAGTCTGTCATTACATGCACAATGGGAGTGGAGCCAAGCCAATGACAAAGAGAGAATAAAATCATATAATAGCAAGCTACCTTTGTATACACACTCTCTCTCCCTCTCTCTCTCACACACACACTCTTCATCCCTCTTTTTCTCTCTATCCCCCTCTTTCTATGGCTCTTTATCTTTCTTCCTCTCCATTCGCCCACCTTCTACGTTGTACTGTACAGCCCTTCCTCTCCCTCTCCCACTGCCTTTGTCTCTTTCTCCCAATCTCACTCCCACTCTCTATCCCTCTTTCCCTCTCTCTTTTACTCTCTATCCCTCTCTCTCTCTTTTCCGACAGGAGGTCTCATTATCCTTTTTACCTGACCTCTCTCCCTCACACTACCACTCTCTACTGGAGCCACCTGCTCTCCCTCGCTGTCCTCATCCTTTCTTTTCTTTCACCTGTTCACTCCACTCGCTGCTGAATACCTCTCCACAGTCGGGGCCTCCTGCTTCGATTCCTCAGCCCCACCGCTGTCTCGCCTCGCGGACCCCCAGCTGCTCGCGTCTACCCAGGAGGCACTGCTACAGAATGAGTAAAAATACCACGTCCGCCACGTGCTGTCTGCAGCATTCATCCACAGTAATAGAGCCTTTCACAGGTTTGGGCTGCACTGAGGACATAATGGGAAGCTCACGGTGAGGCACCAGACACATGTCTAGGCTTCAGCACGGATGGTGGTAAACCAGTATGCCATTTAAGGCTACGTTTATACGGTGATGATGAAAAGAGAAGACGCAGAAGTGGCGTCTCGTCTTCATTTTTTTATTCGCGTTTAGACGAGCATTCTCAGGGGGAAATCTTTGTTTATATGAAGACGCAAGATTATGTGATATTCGATTGGATATGCATTCCAGACCGCTGGGTGGTGGTGTGATAGAACCCCAGTACGTCACGCGCAGACATTCTAATTTGACAGTTTAGCCAGAGAGGTAATCAAGGATCTTTGGTTTAGCCGTTTAGACAGAGACGCAACCCGGGTCGTCTTCAAAACTCTACACTCTGGAAGGAGTCTTCAGATTTTTGCGTTTTCAAGCCCTGATGGCGGGGTCGCCGTGTAAACGAAAGGCACTTATGATAAAATATTTTGTCGTCTTCCTTCGCAATCGTTCTCGTATAAACGGCCCCATAAAGGCTATGTTTAGACGGAAACGATCTGAAGAGAAAGCGCAAAAGTGGCGTTGCGTTCTCACTTTTTATTCCGCGTTTAGACGAGCATTTTTTAGGGGAAATCTGCATGCAAGCAGTGAAGCAAAAGTGTATGAAATTCGATGTATGCCAGGCGGCTAGGTGGTAGTGTGAAGCACTGCCACACAACACCACCAAGTCTGCGTGCCTGCGTATAACCTTCCTTGTTGTTATTTCCTGTACTGGCGCATGCCTGTGACGAGCCACCGTGAGCAGATCGGAGCAGACTTTTGCGTTTTTACCCTTTAGATGGGAACGCGACAGTGGACCATTTTGAAGATTTGAAGTGAAGATTTCCACTCTGGAGGGTTTCACTTTTTTTTCGCCCCAAAAACGGCATCGCCGTCTAAACGAAAGGCATATCTGATACAATGTTTTGTCATTTTCACCCGCGAGTGTTGTCGTGTAAACAGGGCCTTAGTGTACTTACTCAATTTAGTCTAACTTCTGCTTCCCTAGTCATCCTAATGTATTTTTGTCTAATGCTTGTCTAGTTCTGTCATCACAGTTTCTTCGTTGTCATTGCAAAAGCGGTTGAGTAAAGGGATATCATCTTTGTGCTCTGTGACCAGTGGCAATTTCTCAATACTGTGCAACACAATGTATGCTAAACTTGGTGAAGACTGATTGTATAATACTAGTGCTTTATACTAATAGTTTTTTGGTCAATGTATTGCTCTGCAGACACCATAACAGCCTCCATTCATTCACAATCACTAATCCTAGTCATAAACAAAGTACTCTGGTTAAGTCTAATGATGATGGGAAGTTATAGTGATTTCCCCGAAAACTCCATGTCCATGAAAACCTGTTTTGAAATATATTCAAATAATAAGCATTATTATGATGACACAATTCCTAAACATCATGAAAGTGAAACAGCCCTGGGGTTTGCCTTTAGATCTAATTTAAGACACTTTTTGTTACTCATATACCAGGGGGGGTCATGAGATTGTCTCTCCGTCTACAGGCACTCTGTGTACAGTAGATTTAAACACTTTGCAGTGCGGGCTTGTTGTTATATGGGTCACATCTCACAGTTAGCCTGCACCCATATCCAGCAATCATTTCCATGAACACAAATGGCCTTAGGGTCAGGCTTAGGGTTTTTTTTCCTCCACCCTTCATGTCATAGCAGATATCCCTCCAAGATTATATAGGCTTTAGATTATGATGATGCAACCGTAGTGAAATCTCGTCCGAGTCTCACGTTTGTAGCCAGATCTCCTACCCTCAAGGAACGCATGATGTGGCATATAAGCTCGTGGCGAGGAGATCTCCACTCACAGATTGTGTGAGAGATATCTTTTCCAATTTTCTTGAAAACATGAATTCATCTAGTAAGCATGTATAGTAGAGGCGCTGTGATTACTGTTGAGAAGTCAGTCAAATCTTTCCTCTATCAGATCCGCAAAACAGACAAGAATGCTGTAGACTGATGAAATTGTCACCTTGGTGGATTCATCTGATCATCCCGACCCAGGCTGTTCACAAATTGATAAATAAACATTTACCTTCACCCAATGACATGTTTAGTAATGGAGCAGCAGTGTGAAAGAACTGTTGCCAAATGTCATGGGAACGGTAGGCCCATGGAAGGCAGCATAGAGGAGGTACTCATAAGTGACATCAACTCCCCCCTAAGCCAAAAGCCAGATTAAAAGAAAAACTTGGCAGGATTTCCCCCTCTGCTGGAGAAATTGTGCATTATTTCAAACTGTGGAAAAAGGTAACGATAAAGCACATGGATTTGTTTACAAGCTAGCAAAACGGTTAGCATAAGTTCGGCAGACAATGTGGATGTTACAAGGTAAGAAACACGATTCCGGGATGGTAGTCTCAATAGACCTCTCCAGAATAAGTCCCGCCTCCTAACTTCCATATCCATCCAACCTTCGGTTGTCAAATGTCTATGGGAAATAACATGGCGTTTTGAAAGATCGTACCTGTCAAACTCTGTAGGTGACAAAGTAGAAAAAGCTGGTGGGAAGATTGACTTACACACTTCTACCATCTAGTAAACGGCACCGACAATCAAAAAATCCAGTGGAAACTAGATGGCAGAAGTGTGTAGGCCAATCTGCCCACCATTTTTTTCTACTTCGCTTCCTACAGATGTTTTACCGGTATGATATTTGGAAACGCAATGTTATTTCCCATAGACAATCGACGCCCGGAAGTTGGATGGATACGGAAGTTACGGAGGCGGGACTTGTTCTGGAGAGGTCTATGTTGCAAGGTTGGTTTTCCGCCTGGGGACGCTAGGGCCAGCGGGAAGAGTCACCATTTTCACCGGAACAGGTCATTTAACCATCCAAATGATTTCTAAACGGGTTTTTTACGTTGAAATAGTTGCCAAGTTCTCCTTTAACATGTGTTCAACATTTGCTTCAGGTCAATTCCTTTTCAAACCTGACAATACATTTTACATTTCATATCAGTAAGTAGTCACATACATATACCATCCTAAATGCAGTTATTAGCATTCATGTCATATTCTTGCACCTGTGTCTATGGGCTATGGTCATGTCATGTGTATGGCTGTGGCTATGATCCTGGTGGTCTGTCTGTGTTTGGCTGGCTTGCTGTACTTAGCTCATAATTTAGACTCTTGAGAGGGAATGTACTGAGGTGACCTGTGGAGCGGATAAGAAGCAGGTTCATCTGCTGTAAACCTTTTGGCATAGACTCTGTGTATGAGCCTTGTCATTTATGTGTGTCTCTACTTGTGTTTACAACTCTTATTTTAACAGTCTTTGACAGTCAGCACCCATGTTGAACATGTAAACAATCATTACAGTAATGCTGCCTTTAAAGGTAGGGTAAGCGATGCTGGATGATGGTGTGTTTGTTTATGTTTATGTTTCTTAGCAGACGCTTTTGCACAAAGCAACTTACATTATATTTGAACCAAAGACCAAGCAAAATACACCAGAGAAGTAGCTCACTCCTGCCTTCAGAAACTCCACACAGTGTTTTGTTATTGTCTGGGGGACATGCTGCCCCAACTTTGTTTCCAGTTCACAGTGCCAGGGCTGAGTAAGAACACTGTTTCTTTTACAGCATACTCAGAGAATGGAGAACAAGCGGATTGTCAGGAGATATTTGCTGAATGTTACAAAAACTGTTACATGTTAGAAATCCCTTAGCATCACCCTACTTTTAAACATTCTTGGTATGTTCCAACACATTATATAGTATATGGTAACCATTAATTTTCATCCATATCTGGGTAATCTCCCACTATTTTCACTCCTCCTCTGCCTTATGGATTCCCCCTTTCCCTTGTCCTTCCCATCCTTCTCTCTGCAGTCTTTCCCAAGAGCCGAAGTCTTCACCTCCTCCGTGAGATTAGAGGTAGAGGTGATGTTGGCCGAGGTGAAGTGAATCCGACCTTACCTTACACTTCCTGGCTTACCGCCTTGTTTTAAATGTCAACTGGCACCTACTCAAAGCAATCCTATTACCCCCACCCACACACACACACACCTACACCTTTAGCCAAAGACCCCATTGAGCCACCAAGCTGTCTACTGTCTCACTCTTTGTCTTCCTCATCTTCCTTATCCTCATCCTCTCCCTCTCCCTCTTTTTTCTCTTGCTTCTTCTTCTTACTCTGTCTTCCCCCCTTTTCTCAGCAGTCTCTGGCAATAAATCAAAGTCGTCACTCTCCGCCTCACCACTGCAAATGAAAAATAGCGGGTTATTTTTAGGCCCCAGTGCCACCCGCCACTCCTACCGTAATTCCACTGACATGAAGTGATTGAGAGGCCTCCTCTGGCTGTGCCCATGATTGGGAAAGAGCCGGCTAATACATATTTAGAGAGCATGTGCTTGAGTATATGATCTCGCTGGTCGAGAGCATCTGCACCACTGCGCGTCGTGTTGCCATAGCGGCTTTGATGCTGATTATGCTCTTCTCTGGTTCTCCTCATCTGTGGGCTTATCAGGAAATGAATACCCCAGGTGTGGGGTCTCTTATCTCTCCCCTGCGCTTGGGGAGTCCGGTTTTGGTTTTTCCAATCCCTCTCCCAATTTTGTTTAGAATATCAACCAAGCTGAACTTTTGAGAGATAAAACATTAATGCAGCATGGCTGTGTAATATGAAAAGCACCTGAAGAAATAGCTTTCCCCTAACTACTGCAGACTTGGCAGAAATGGACTTATTGCATTGATATTCTGGTGCACAAGCTTGCAACAAGTACACCAGCAGGGCACTACTTCAATAATTAAGTGTGCTTGCTGAAAGCAGCACACTTATTGTTATCCGTCACACAAGCACACATTCAAGCACTACAAACTGAACTGAGATCACAACCTCACAGTCTTTAGTCTGTCCCAACTCATCTATTCTGTTCCCACTCAAATGCATGGGGTTATACAGAATTTTGTCTCGACAGCAAACTGAACAGCCATTAAAAGTCCAGATGAGTTTACTCACTGTTCTACAGTTGGAGGGCCCTCAGCAGTTAATGGTAGCCTGGGTGCCATTCCGAACTTAGCCAGTCAGACCGAACTTCCCGCCCACAACTGAGGTCGGGAAGTTCGGTCTGGCATTGCTTCATTGTGGTGGAAGTATGCTCGCCCTATATCAGGCGGACCAATCAAATCAGGCTTTACGATGATGGACAGGTGAGCAACAGCGCCTGGTCTATCACATCATTTGAGCACGCTTAGATTAGGCTTATGTTTGAAACAAAAACGGTGTGGCTAGAAGGATACATGGCTTTTAAGACCCCATATTGAAAATTCATATTATTTAATGAGGTTGTATCACTGAAAACTATTATTTCTGAAAACTTTGGCCAAAGTTGAGATGTGGGAAAACTCGTGGTTTCACTTTCCTCAAGGGAAAACAGAGCTGTTGCATTGCGACATGTTCCCTCGTTCGTTTGAAATCTCTGATTGACCACCTGTTCGAGGGATTTGCGACAGCCTTTCCCAGCTGTTTAACATGTTTAGCATATCACTGTTCAACAGAATTATTTTTAAAAACGGAGGGGATATAGGAGAAGAATATATCCTATAAGGAAGTGTGTTTTCTTCCTACACCTCACGGTAGGCTATTTTGTTGCTCTAATTGGTTAGGTCTATCCAATTGAGTGCAGAGGCATTCCCTCCCTATATCAGTTGAAACACGCCCCATAATTACGTCCCAGTGGAGCAGTATCAGACTCATATTCTGAATTGAGTATGACTACATCAGGCTAAGTTAATGGTTCAGTAAATGTTACCTGTTACTTGTATCTATGCGTGTGTGTGTGTGTGTGTGTGTGTGTGTGTGTGTGTGTGTGTTGTGTTTGTGTGTGTGTTTGTATTTGTAAATTAAGGCTGCAACAATTCATCAATCAATCAACTCTAAAATAGTTGCCAACTAACTAACTAGTTGATTAAGTGTGTCATTGGATGCATTACAATAGCTAGTTCATTAGACATATGGAGTAGTTGGACTTGTCACTTAGTTGTAATGAAATTCAAATCCTAATCTAAAAATGGCCAGGAATAACATCAGCATAATTTGTTGTCTATCTAGAAGAATTTCACACTGCTCTGGTAGCACTGCAATTGCACAGAGTTGACCAGGGTGAGCATCTGCTATACAGGTATTTGAAAAAGGAACCATATTGAGTCTGCAGAAGGAGACTAGGCTAATGTAAATTATAATTCAAATAAAGTGCAATTAGCAATGCAGTGAGCTGTGATTGTCTGTTTGACATTCTAAAATACTGGAATATCCACCAACTTAAACGTATGTGTATCCATGAATGAATGTGAGTTTGTGTCTGCTAGTATGTAAATATTCATGTTTGTGTATGCAATTCAGTGTGTGTGTGTGTGTGTGTGTGTGTAAAAGAAAGAAACGGGGCGCTAGTCTGATACTTGCTCTTTAAGAAAAGGTTGGAAAAGTGGTGGGTAGTGTTTGAGAATGTGCATCTGTGTATGTAGTGCATGTGTAAATGTGACTTGTGTGTGTGTGTGTGGTTTAGTGTAGTGCAGTGTGTTGTGTTGTGAGTGGTACAGAGTGTTTGGGCGGGTCTAATCCAGCTGTCTGGATGGCTGGAGTCAATCTTAATTGCAGCGGAGACATCCGCCATTTGAGTGGCGGGATTAATGAATGGCTCAGAGATTGGATGGCGTGATGGAGTGGAGTGGAGGGATGGAGGGAGGGAGGGAGAGAAGGAGGGGGAGGGAAAGATGTGCAGGCAGGAGGTTCAACCGCATTTACAAACCAGCTGACCCTGAAAAAGCTATCTGCTACAGTAAATACGTTCAGTCCATATTTGCTCTATCCAAATCAGCTTGCTTCCTGGAGTTACAAGTCTCGTAAACCCATATTTAGCAGCAAAAAGGACATAGACAACATATCAAATGTTGAAAATGAAAATTTGGACTATTTCATGGAAAGTATATGTTCATTTTGTATTTGATGCCAGCAACATGTTTCAAAAAAAGTTGGGACGGGAGCATGTTTACCACTGTGCTGCTTCACCTCTTCATTTAACACAATTTTGTAAATGTTTAGGAACTGAGGAGACCATTTGCTACAGTTTTGATAATGAAATGTTGTCCCATTACTCCCCGGTATAGGATTTCAGTCGCTCAACAGTATGGGGTTTTCTTAATCATGCTTTTCATTCCATTATGCACCTAATTTGACAAATCTGGACTGCAGACAGGCCATCTTAGCACCTGGACTCTTCCTCTATGGATAAATACTATTTAAATATGTGCAGAATTCATTTTGGCATTGTTTTCCTGAAATATTCAAGGTCGTCCCTGAAAAAGACATTGCCTGGATGGCAGTAAATGTTGCTTAAAACCTGTATACATCATTCAGAATTGATTGTGCTTTGCCAAATGTGCAAGATGCCCATGCTGTAGGCATTAATGCTCCTCCATACCGTCATAGATATTGGGTTTCAAACTGAGCACTAAAACAAGTTGGATACTTGGATAGGCCCTCTCCTCTTTAGCCCAGATGAGTCCATGATTTCCAAAAAGAATGGCAAACTTTGATTGGTCTAACCACAGGACTTTTTTCTACGTTACCTGTCCATTTTAAACAAGCTCAGGCCCAGATAAGAGGGTGGTATTTTCTGTATCATGTCTCAATACAATTTTAGCTGTTACATTTTTGCTACAGTTTTTGAATTGAGTATCAATCTGGGCACATAGACGATGGTTATTAGAGGTTTTCCTGAGCCGATACAATGACAGGTCTGGAGACAGGTCTGGTGTTGATGCAATGCCATCTGAGGTCCAAAAGACCACGGCCATCCAATTTGTTTTTCAGCTATTTCCCCTGTTTGCAAAGATTTCTCTGGATTCTCTGAATGTTTTAATAATATTATGTCCTGTAGATGATGAACTCCCTAAATATGTCACAATTTCATGTTAAGAAGCATTCAAATGACATTGTTTCATCATTTGTGCACACAGGTTTACACAGAGTGCTGAATACCACTATATCTTTACTTCTAAGTGACCCTGCTTCTCTGGGATGCTCTTTTTCATACCCAATCGTGTTGCCAGTTACCCTAATTAGTTGTGAAACATTCTTCCTTTTGTTTTCTTTATCATTACACAACTTTTCCAGCATTTTGTTAACCCTGTCCCAACTTTTTTTGAAACATGTTGCTGGTATCAAATTCAAAATTAACATATATTCTCATAGTCAAATTTGTAATTTTCAACATTTGATATGTTGTCTGTGTCCTTTTTACAACTAAATATGAGTTTAAGAGATTTGAAGATTATTACATTCTGTTTTTATTTACATTTTACACAACATCCCAACTTTTTCTGTTTTGGGGTTGTACATCACCAATGTAATGCAATATACTGTATGTCATGCTTTACATATACTCTGCGTTGATGGTATACTTCATAAGTGATATGAAGCATAGTACTGTAGAGTATATATTGTGATTTAAAAACTATAGTATTTCTCTGCCTATATTTGCAAAGGGTTTCTTGAGTTTCTTAGGGTATATGGTTTGTTTAAAGCTAATGTTTAAACTAGACTGCTTGCCTCTGTGACAGATTGGAAATAGGAAGTGCAGTCGATTGCAGTGTAGACTGTGCTGTACTTTATAGTAATTCTTTGTGGGTTTTATAGGGGCTTTGGAATTTAGGAATGAAGGAAATGGTTTTAGGATTTAGGAATGACGAGTACGCGTTTCAGCTGACTAACCAACTTGCTTCATTAATCAATTCAGGAGAGGGAATGCAGAAGGTAGGACTTAAAGGTCATTATGAGAGGAAGACATGGCTTTGGCAGAACGCTTGACCCCTATGCCAAAGGTCACATATTCGAATCCTGCTGATCCTGTTTGAATCCTGTGGTCAACCTTTCAGAACAAAAATAAACAGTGTGCTGGCAAAACAATGAAAACATCCTAAACTGAATGTAGTTATCTGATCTGATTAAAACAACCTTGCCTACAATGGCAGAGATAAAAATAGATTTAATTTAATTCAGCATGAGAGCAAATCAGATTTTTTTTTTTTTTTTTTGGGACGCACTGGAGTGGGAGATTGTCAGAAATGGCTGTTATTCTTTACCTCTTTCACCTCTGACCCTGAAATCGTTACGCAACGGCGGCACCATCCAATCAGCTAAAATTGATTGCTCTTAATGCCCAACTTGGCAGCCTGAGTCCCGCCCCCCCCCGGGTCTCTAATTTCAATCAACCACTTTCCCAATTTAGTAGCCCCCCATTAAACAAAACAAAAACAAATGTCATTCAAGCACAACATGTTGTGTCCAAGCTGCTTCGCGCAGTTCTGCTTTTTGTATGACGCATGAAGTATGTCGCCCTGGTGACTGACTTGGATGGTGTATATGCATCACATCTGTTACTGAGCTGCCTGGCTTTGAAATGGACTGAACTGGAGTGTTGTTGTTCTCCTAACCCTCCCACCCCTCCCCAGATGCCTACCCGGTGTCAGAAGTTGTTTACCAGTGGACAGAAGACGCAGCCAAGTCTGTGGTCGTTGCGGAGGACGGCTCGCGGCTCAACCAGTACCACCTGATCGGACAGACGGCTGGCTCAGAGGAGATCTCCACCAGCCGAGGTAAAGTGGGCACACGGGTGCAGGCACGGGTACGGGCCTGGGTGTTGGACGGGCACAGCACAGCTGCAGGATGCCAGGGCCTGACCCTTGTGAAAATTCCACCGGTCTGTCTCTGAGTGCCGGCAAGCCAAATCAGCATTAGAGGCAATATGCTAACTTTCACCCCCCCTCACCCCCTCGCACCTAACTACTGCACAACCTGCTGCCACAGCCAAAAGCACACACAGCAAGCCGCAGCTATTTTTAGAAGGGCTTTTTAGGGCTACAGGTTACTTCCTGTTGTCTTTCTGCACTTTCTGTTCATTTCCTGATTGGAATCAGAATAATTCAGGTTGGATTTGTTTCTACATGTAGGCATTTGCGTTAACCTGGCCCCATCCGCCTAATATCTCTGTTCATTTTCATTTCACTGATACTAGTCTGGCTCCTCTCAGTGCATTTACGTTTCAAGGATGGCGGGCCAATCAGCGATGAGACGGGATGATGTTTGTTTCGAAATCGAAAGTGACTGTGGTAAAGAGTAGTAGCAAGGCCTGTAAGCATAAAAAAATGCAGTCGGAAGAATATGTACATTTATACCAAAAAGGAAAACACATTGTTTCCTGACTACCAATGCGGTTTATTATCAGTTTGTAAAGATTAGGCGAAGTAGGAAGCAACGTTAGGAATCTCTGATCAATGTGATTGGTTAGGCTGGGTCTACGTCTACACTAGGGTTAGACCTAGGGTTAGACAACACGTCTATGCCCATTACGAAACATTTCCCAACGGAGAGAATCCAGACTCAATTCACAAAGTGAAATGAAGTAGTGAGTCTGGTGGCTACATTTGCGTGACTAGTGTCATTAAGCAGTTGTTGCTTTTTTGTTTGTGTTGTGTGCCAGTATGAGCTTGTGTGAGAAGTAAAAAAAATCAGCTCAAGCCAGACAGAGATGGCAAATGAATCTGTGTGTGTGTGTGTGTGTGTGTGTGTGTGTGTGTGTGTGTGTGTGTGTGTGTGCGTGCGTTTGTGAGTGTATGAAGGGGTGGGATTTGAAAACACCTCCCACATGCTGCCAGCTGTCTCTAAGGCCACAGAGGGAAGAGTAGAGGAGGAGGAGGAAGAGGAGATGGAGGAGAAGAGGAGAGAGAGAATGAGAGAGAGAGAGAAACACTTATCCACTTATCCTGAGCCACTGAGTCGGCAGGGTTAATCCCAGAGCCGGCCCATCAGTTGTGCTTTTACTCAGTGACGTCACACTGCCAGGATTGGCTGAACCAGGCACGGTGACATGTGGGAGGAATGCCTACTGTGGATGTGTGCTAGTGTATGTGTATGTGTGTGTGTGTGTACGTGTGTGTGCAGTTTGAGCAGCAGCGGCTTAATTTGGTTATGTAAAGAGGTACAGTAAAACACTCCAGTAGACCCAGGGGCTATTGGAGCAAGGCTGTGGGCTTTCCCTCATCCAGCCTTGAATATATGGGAATGCTTCCACGCTTTCTCTGCCCCCTATCCTTCCCCCCTCCCCCGTAGCCTCTTACCACTGGCTCAGGACAGACATTACTGTGTCCAGGTAATGGGGCCTATATGGCTGGTGCCTATGCTGTCACGGCCACCTATAAGCCTGGCTAACCCAGCAGGCTTTCACCCCCTGTGGTGCTCCAGTGCCGCTTAGCTCATGCTAGCCATCAGGATACACAGCCAAAGGAATGCATGTTATACAAATAAGAGGTAATCTCCTGATGCCTCTCTCCATCTTTCTTTCTTCCACCTTACTGTCTATCTTATTCTCTCTCTTTCTCTCTCTTGCTCTATCACATTTGCTCTCTCTCTCTCTCTCTCCTTTTTCATGACTGGTAGAAAAAAAGGTGAGAAAAAGAACCAGACGGAGAGGAAAGTAGAACAAGAGAGAGAATGGGTAAAAGAAGAGGGAATGAGAGAAATAGAGAATGCAAGATAGAGGGAGAAAAAGACAGAACGAGAGAGAGAGAGAGAGAGAGAGTCCTGGGGAAATCTATGTCATGCATGCAGTTCCTCATCAAATAATAACCCGCCATATGGACGTAAGAGAGAGAGAGTGAAGGCAAGAGATGGAGAGAGCCAGGCCATCGAGGGTCGGGGGAATCCTACTGCGTGGCGCAGGTCCGCTCTTACAGTAGCCCGTGCCTGAGATAAATAGCCTGGTAATGGAGAGCCCAAATGTCAGCCAAGCCACTCAGCCTCTCCCTCTGCGAGCCTTGCAACATGACAGCGTGCTTCTGCCAGCCAGCGCAGGTTTGCCAGGGTAGAGTGAAGACGGACGGCGAGAGTATGGATGCCATAATTAGCTCACCTAATCTGAGGTGGCAAAGCTTCTTTGCTCAGCCAGGAATAGTTCCACCAGGGATACTACGGGAGTGAGGGAGTTAAAAGTGGCAGCTAAACTCACAAGACAGAGGCACAAGCCAACATATAACAGTGCTGGTAATAAGATGTTCTCCTGATGTTCAGATGCAATCAGAGGTTCTATCCAGAAGAGCCTGGATAGCTTGTTTGCATCAGGTGTGACAACTGAAAATGACACCTTGTGTCACACTTTGGAAGTTTATTTAGCATGCTAACACATTAGGCACTTATCACCTTCACCACTAAAGACTTTGGAGAAGTAGTTTCCTCTACTGACACACACGCACACACACACACACACACACACACACACAAAGCATGCCCATGCATGTGGATGCCTCCAGTTACTCACCAGTTGACCAGCATGGCGGCATTGTTTTCCGCGATGAAGGGTAGCTCGCCGTACACACTCCAGAAGCCAAACAGTAAAATCCACCAGAGTCTCATGTTGGCGGCCGGCTCTCAAACCCGTTCCTCCCAAGGCAGAGCATGCAAGGCAGCTGTCATTAAGCGGGGCACTGCCAGACACTGGAGACCCCTCATGAGAGGGCAGGGCGGTGATGGGCTAGAGCCAGGGGCAGTGCCAGTCTCTCTGAGGGCATGCTTACCCACCTGTCCTGCATCCAAACTTTCCCTCGACTCCTTCCACTCAGGTCCTGTTAGACTCATTCATTCAGTGATCCAGCTCGAAGGGGTCGCAAGAAGTCCCAGGATGATGTCTGTTCAGTTTTGTTGTTTTTGAGGGGTTTTTTTTAGTGTTTTTTCCTGTGTTTTTTGCTCTCCTTCTTTTTCCTGATGCTCCCAGTGCTCTCCTGAGCGCTGCTGGCATGGCCTGAACGAGTGGGATTGGAGTGTATGAGTGTGAGTGAGTGAGTGAGTGAGAGAGAGAGAGAGAGAGAGAGAGAGAGGGAGAGAGAGCTGCAGGATGCAGATTGTGACAAGGGATTAGCAGGACAGAAAAATCCGATTTTGCCAAGAGAAAGCAGCAGTCATGAGTGGATTTTCCATAGTTTATCAGACTCACAAGCTCCAGTGGATTTTTTAAAAGCTTCAAATGCAATCTTCGCTTGGTTAACAGGATATATGAGGTTTTCCCCCCTCTCTGGCTGTCTTGTCTTTCATTCACGGTAATGATTTACCTCTCATTGACACACTAAACACTAAGGGACTCTATACTACTATGGGAGTCCATGCTATGTCCAGCCACAACTAATTATGACCCCCCCTTCTCCACATTTACCTCATTAAAAGAAGTCTGTTTATCGCATTGAAGTGACAAACAATTTAATGTTCAGTGTGATTAGAAAATTGGAAAATTGATCACTATTGTAAAACTACTTCTACTTAATCAATAAACCATTGGGCTGGGAATAATAATTTTGAAAACATATTAGGATTTATAAGAAATTTATAATCAAACTGAAGTGTACCGTTACATGGTGCTGTTGTACTACAGTAGAATAGCTCTCCCTCCTGCCTCAGTTTTAACTTGTACAGTGCTGCCTCTGTCTGGCCAAGACACCAAAAAATGACAACTGCTGACCACAAGTTGGCGCTGATAAGCCCTGTTTGCTACCACTGCCCATTACCTATTCTTTTTTTTTTTTTTTTACAAATATTCCATACATTTATTATTACTTATGTAGTGATTTATTTGTGCTAACACTGGTCTGTAGATGATCATCTACATACATGTACATCCATTCTGAATCATCTCTCTTTTCTGTGTCTTTTTTTTTTCTTTCCTGGGCACTGTTATGTTACTGGGCACGGAAAATTGACTTTTTGTCACATCCATAACGCCAGGGAAATGCCTTGGCATTTGTATGATGTGAATGATAACTTTTTTTGTGCATGATTCATTTTTTGTGCATTTTTTCTCATGTACATTCTTCAGCCAAAAAAAGCAGGAGCTCAAATTCGATGTAATCATTCACATCATACCATACCATCACATTTTATTGGCGTTATGGATGTTACAAAAAACGTAATATATTGCCCTACTCTTTTCTTCCCCAGGTCAATACACAGTAATGATGGCTCATTTCTACCTGAAACGGAAGATCGGCTACTTTGTGATTCAGACCTACATGCCTTGCTTCATGACCGTCATCCTGTCCCAGGTGTCTTTTTGGCTGAACCGGGAGTCTGTGCCTGCCAGAACCGTCTTTGGTCAGTACCAGTTAAAGCATGTTGACGAAAGTGAGAGAGACCACTAAGAGCTGTGTGTGTGTGTGTGTGTGTGTGTGTGTGTATGGGTGTGTGCATGCATATGCATGCGTGCGTATGTGTGTGTGTGTATGTGCGAATGGGTGTGTGCATGCGCACAAGTGTGTGTGTGTGTGTGTGTGTGTGTGTGTGTGTGTGTGTGTGTGTGTGCAGCCAAGTTGTACATCGTTTCATCTCATCAGTTATCACTATGCTTAACACATCAATATTATTGATGAAAATGAAAATGAGAATTGACTGAGAAATAGATAAACAAAATAAAGAGCTAATCTATGCCAGTGGCTGTTAGGGAGGACTAAGGCTAGTCTGCAGGGAACGCTCCTGGATTTACACACACAAGTGATTCAGTCCATGTAAAAGGAATTCTGGGATAATTCCACCCTGGTAGCCTAAGGCTAGGGATATCCCTTGTGCCAGGGATCTAGGTTAGCTTACTCTTCAGCCTCTATCTGCAAATTCACTTGGCGGAAAAATGTTGCAACAGAGAAAAACTTCCCTCTGGGACCAGAAAGCTCTTTCTCAGCCTGAGGCCAAGTTCAGCACCATGTTAAATGCATGGATGAGTGTCCACACAGATTTCTCTCCTTTCTCTGAGTGATCCGCTGTGCCTGTGTGTGTGTGTGTCCACTCTGTAGGTGTGACAACGGTGCTGACGATGACCACACTTAGCATCAGTGCCCGCAACTCGCTGCCCAAAGTGGCCTACGCCACTGCCATGGACTGGTTCATCGCCGTGTGCTACGCCTTTGTCTTCTCCGCGCTCATCGAGTTCGCCACCGTCAACTACTTCACCAAGCGGAGCTGGGCGTGGGATGGCAAGAAGGCTATGGAGGCACAACAGCCTAAGGTGAGACTACTCATTCCCTACTCACAGTAGCAGATAAGCCGAGCAGAGATGCCTTTTTGCACACAGCTACTGGGCCACTTCCAGCCGCCTGGGCATCACAGGACAGAAGTGGCAGGAGTGCTACTTGTGTCTCTCAAACCACCAGTGCTCTTCAGAGTGAAAAGGAACCCAGAACCAGAAGGAAAGTGTGCTTGTCATGCTTCTAACCCCTTCAAATAAAGGCCTATTATTTTTCAACCCAACCTGGAATATCTGGACCTGGATTTTTTTAAGCCCAAATTCCTTTTGTTGTCATAGTTTTTCCTTTTTGTCTGGATTTGAACCATCAGTTTGTCAACTGAGCGCTGATATGCTCAATTGCCTTGTTTATCCCACCCACTCTCTCTTTAGAATAATAATAATTCAGCAGCTGGAGTTATAACTTTTATACCAAACCGTCTTCTCGCTGTCCGGTCCAGACGATCAGACCAGGTTGCATAATACAAGTCTGTGTCTGAGGCTATTCATGCATTAATACTGAGGATCAGTCCTCATGATCAAACACAGCTGTGATTTTGGAGTTTACTGAAGAAAGACAAAGACAGTTGCAGTGATGAAAACAAGGAACTTGTTCATTTTTCCCCTATATCTTAAAGACTTGTCAAGTAAACTCTTAGAAATCACTGTGAAAGAATTATAATCATCTATCAAACAAAATGCCTGACAACTAAGTAGAACAAAGGTCTGAAAAGCCATTAATGTTGTGTGTGTGTTTGTGTGTGTGTCTGTGTGTGTGTGTGTCTGTGTGTGTGTGTGTGTGTGTGTGTGTGAGTGTGTGTGTGTGTGTGTTCTTACATAACATAGCACCACATCCTGTTTTCCAAGGATCCAGGAAATTTCAGTGCACCGCTTTACTCATTAAAGTTGCACAACATGTTTGTATTCCATTCAAACAGCAAAGATAATTATATGGCTCCTTTGTCACTAAGAGCTTTAAAAGACTGACACTTTGTTCTTTCTTCATCTTTGGAGACGTGTTTGTAAAATGCCAGTCAAGCAAACATCAATGTCATTTGTGTAGGGCGGCCTCCACACTCAAAATACACTCCTTAAATGTCAGCCATTGTCACACTTCATATAATTGCCTTTGTGTTTTAACTTTAGTTTGATTTGACCATAAATCACCGTTAGGGTCTGATTAATACCGATTTGCTAAAACTCAGGCAACTGACTGAACGGCGGTCTCGCTGTGGACGTTGCCACTGGACAGCTCCCGTCCCTCCGCTAAAGGTCACCTAGCAGGGATGCAAAAAAGTGCTGCCTATCATTGTTTTCTTCAGAGAGGATCTATTTATTCACAGGTCTTAGCAGGAGTACAGACAGCAGGTTTCAGCTCTGACCTTTAAATATCAAGGTGACACATCCCTATGCCATGCCAGCAAGGTGAGGATGGGTAGGAGGGGTGGGGGCTGGCCAATGAGGGACCAACTCCCATTACAGCATCATGCTTTGAAGGTGCTTTGTTTGGTTATTTATTTATCTATGCTGGTAAGTGGTTTCACATGGCGGTCATCCCTGGCGAAGGTGATAATATGGTCGCGCCGGAAGGTGAAATGGAGGACGGTCGATAGGCGAGCAGCATGGGGGTGAGGTTTGCGTTGGTCCCAGGCACAGGGCCAGGTCATTCCCATGGGCTGTCCATCAGAGAGAGTCTCCAGTGCCTGCTGTCTAAGGTCTACAACAGGGAACCCTGAGGAAGAGAGGGTGTCCATATTTTAGTGTTTACCCTTTTGTGTCGGTTTAAGATAAGCTTGTTTAATTCTGTGCATTTCAGTGGGACGTTGGTATATAGAGGGGCATTTGCATTTTCAGTGTGAATTGTAAGAAAGGAAAGTTAATTTAACACCTGGGATATTGCTTGCTTGAAATGCTCCTCTATTCAAGAATAGAGAAATGAACTCACTGATTTCTTTGTCCTATAACCTGTTATCCAAGACATCTATTCTCTGAGCCTTCACCATGTCTTTACCTATTCTTTTATGTAAGGTTTTCTTGTCATTTTGTACAGTCTCTGTGACCTCTGGTGTCATTTCATTCAAGGGTTTTAATCAAGCAGGGTTTTCATAATGCCTTTTCATCTGTTCTTGACAGAGAAAGGATCCCTTGGCACTCTCCAAGAAGCCCAACAATGCGTGCGCAGCCGGTGTGAACTACACGCCCAACATCACCAAGGATACGGCCATCTCGACTATCTCCAACAGCACGGCCGTGCAGCTGAAAAGCGGCGAGGCCAAGGCGCCGGCCATTGATCCGAAAAAGACTTACAATAGCGTCAGCAAGATCGACAAGATGTCCAGGATAGTGTTTCCGGTCCTTTTTGGAACGTTCAACCTGGTCTACTGGGCCACTTACCTGAACAGGGAGCCGGTTATCAAAGGGGCAGAGTCCCCTACATAAGGAACCCTCTGGAACGGTCACTATCTTTCTTCTGTATTTTCCTCACAGCCTTATTGTCCACTGACTGGACCTCTGTTTGATATGACGGCTGGCACCTATTTGCTGTTTACTGTACTCTTTTTTCACCAGTCACATGGAGAGATATCCTGTTACTTTTTTTCTGCCTTTCATACGTTGCATGATCAGAGCTCTATGGGAATACTGTTCTCATACTTGCCTTGACTTTCTTCTATATATTGCTGTTATACTAGGATTCCTTAGAGGATTGTCAACAAGTGTACTCAACAATCAGTTTGCAAATGGAAAAAATCCATCCACTTTCAAGACAACAAAACTTAACTAAACTACAGTCACTGCATAGCGTTTGGCATCCACATTTTTGCCCATTTTACTTTTGAAACAAAGGTTAGTGTTTAAAAGTCCAGCACGGCCAAATGCTATGCAAAACCTCTCTTTTCTACTATACTGTCTCTGCTAACTGCTTGTTATTGTATGTAATTCTTTGCTTTGTATGAATGGGCATTAGGCCTCCTATTGTCAGAATTTAACCCTTAAAGGAGTACCGTCACACCGGTGTGACGGGAATGTTGGGAAATGAACGTTCTAAAGAATATCTGGGTTGATTGAATTCAACATAGAATTTTAGAACCTTCAATTGTTGCGGAACTTAGAATGTTCAAAAACCTACACCTTTAAGGGTTAATACTGATACACCATGTGCCAGGCTCAGCGGCAACTGGCTCTGTCCCCTGGAAACGGGTCACATGTGGCCAAGATCCGGCTCAGAGACAGCAGCTAACGTTACTGCAGCTGCACAGTCCTGGGGGTACTGCAGGTTTTTCTTTTGTTCCAAGCAGATAAAAAGCCATGCTAATTGCGTTGCCTTCAGAGAATGAGAGAGAGAGAGAGAACTCCGCACATATGCACTAAAAACTGCAGAGAGCGGTGTCCTTTTATGAAGCCAGTGTGACTGCTTCCACCCCATTTCCCCTTAAATATGTACAGTAAACTTAGCCATTTTGAGATACTGATGAGGCTGACTTGGCTGCATCTTTATTATTTACACCACAGCAGCAACCTCTGAGATTTCACTTTTTTGTAAAAAAAATAAAACATTGTGTAATAATAATATTAATGATAATAATACTATTAATAAGCCCCCTATACTGTACTTTGAGATCAGGGTGGTCACAGGTCTGATCGCAGATTTGAAATCATTTGTACTATATATATAGCCTAATCATGGTGTGGGTGTGTTTGTGTGTGTGTGTGTGCTTTGCTTGTACTGTAAGGTTGTAAGGTCAATTGGCCAGATAATTGGTAAACTGTACTGAGGAAGAATCGAGTGGATCAGTGAGGCTGTATTGAATAGCCGAGTCCGAGCAACGCAAAGGAGTAGGTCAGACTTTGGCAGCTTTAATGATTTTCTACAATCTCTCTTTTCTTATATCATTATTACTATTGCTGCTTTCACTCATGTTACGATAGGCGTGATAACGTACACTGTAGGAACGCTAGCTACTGTGTTTTCGTTTGTAACGGCATTACTCGCTTTCTTGCTTATTTATGACAGTTTTAGTGTTTTGATGGGGTGGTGGGGGTGGGAAGGGGAGGGGGGGGTATCTTTCCTTCTTTTGCTATGGTATAGTGAGGTGAGGGGCTGGGGTGATTGGGGATAAGGGCCTGTCTCTCAGACTGAATGGAGACAGCTTACCCATTAGAAGCCTTAAACAAAAACTCCTTCACTTATTTTTGAGGCTCCTTCTGGTACCTACCATGTGATGGCTTTTCTACACCAGGTTCTTTTCTGACTCTTTGCAATTAAAACTACTGTATTTACTGATCAGTGATTTCCAAGGATTTGTTAAAAGTTAAAAGGGTTAAGGCAAAAAATAATAATATAGAAACATACAAATACTGTATTCTGCCAGTGTTGTGTGATCTGCTGGAAGAGTCTGTTGGGTCTAATTTGCCAGGTTGCTGCCTACTCTAGAATGGATCTGACCCTAATCTGATGCAGATCCACACCAGATTAAAGGTGCGGTCTACAATTCTAATCCCATACATTTTTTTTGTCCAATTCAGCCAATTGCAATTTGCTCCTCCGTGTCTGTTAGCTGCCCATTCCATGTTCTGCATTCTTTTTTTTTTTAACACTGGTATTTTCTCACATAGTCCTGGCTCTGTACATGGGGAACAAACCTAGTGGCTTGTGCTGCGCTACAAACAATCCCAGCCCAGTTACAGCATACACATGCATCAGCAGCACGGAAAGGAGGTTTCATATTTGGCTATTGAGCACAAATATCAACAACCTTTAGTGACCCTGACATTGAATCATGGACTGCATCTTTAAGGCCAGAACTGTTCTAGAGTCAGCTTTTTACTGGGTTGCCATGTTTCTAGAATGGAATAAAACCCCATCAGGACCCTTAGATGTGAATAAGGAGTAGTACTGGGGTAAACATCCTGATCTCTCTAACATACGGTGCTGTGTATGGCTGGCTGTATGTCAGTGTGGCTGACACTGTATGTTTCTAAGCACACCGGTGCTCCGAGTCAGCCAGTCAACAACTGTTATCGTCTCTCTCATAACGTCCCTTTAGTACTTCTCAAAGGGAATTCAAATGGCCGGAGCAAAAACAAAAACTTCTGTTGTGGATTTTGGTTTGGAAATGGAGTGCCTGTAAACTTTTAACTTACACAGGGAGATACTATTGTGCTGAAGATAAATAAAATAAACACACATACACACACACACACACACATACACACACAACCCCTCTTTTCAATGCACTGAACACAGGAAAGAAGCATCATTTTAACTACTGAACTGATGTCAATTGAAGAGTGCCCAGTGGGGCTTTAAAAGTCCCAGGGCGTGTCCTTCGGTGACATCTCTGGGAACCCATGTACAGTTGTCCTTTGAGAATAACTACAGTATGTCTGAAGCAATAAAGTCATGGCTCGTATGTTCACCTGATCATGTGCTCTTGTTCTTGTACTCACCCGAGGTGACACTGGAGCTGCTGTTTTTTTAATGGCTTTCATCTTTCACACTCCCATTTCCCAAACCCGCTGTGTGTTTTTGTCCTTTTGTGTGTGTGTGTGTGTGTGTGTGTGTGTGTGTGAATGCTCCCAAATTCACACACACACCATAATATATTTGTAATGTAATACCAGTAACACTGGTCGTGTGAAAGTCTGGGATTTCCAGGGCCTGTCTTTTTTCTGACGCAGATGGAAGCTCTGGGATATGAAACGTGCTGGAAGATGAATGAGTCCATTGGTATGAATTGGATCTGCCGGAATGGGCTCTCCCCGCCCATTCAGATTTATGGAGAAAGAGAGAATGGGAAGCTTTAGTGTCAGAGGGAGGCTCTCACCACCAGCTGTTTTTTTCTGTCTCCCTCTCTCTCTCGTCCACCCCCCCTTGTGTTGGACAGTAGGGCACGAGATTTGAACAGAATGGTGATATTTAACGGTGCAGACTGGACTCTGCAGGACGGGGGGGGGGGGGGGGGGGGGGGGTGGCAAGAGATTGTTACGTGAAGCTTTTCATCATATTTTCCTAATGGAACAGCCGCCGGGCAAATCAGCTGCATGGTCGCAGACGAGGAAGGATTCTCCTGATTGCTCTTGGGATTATACGCCACACACATACACACACACACACACACTCTCTCTCTTTCTATCTGTCTCGCTCCTTCTCTCTCATACATACACACATCAACTACACACAATTCCACACACACATGTTCCCTCATACACACATTCAGGCCAGAGCTCCCTAGCAGGAGTGGACTGGACTCCGCCTGTCCCCATGCTTCATTCTCTGTTTGGTGGTAACATCTGGGCCACATCTGTTTGCCCAGGATTTAGCCCCACTTAAGTTGCATGTCCCATTCATCCATGTTCTCACTTGATTCTAGTGTAAGCTTTCACTCATGCTACCAGTTATGTGTGTGTGTGTGTGTGTGTGCATATGCGCATGTGGTATGTAGCCAGCAGCACCAGTTGCAAGAGGCTTTGAACAAAAGATTGGTGAAATTCATCCTCCATCTAAACAACAGCTGCACTGTAAAGTGATTGTTTGTGTGAGCATTGTTTCAATTTGTTGTACAGTATGCTCTATGCTCTATGATATCCTTTGTGTAATATAAACAATCATGAAACCCAAGAGCAATAGAGATACAACTACTTCAACAAGTTATGATAATTGAATATCAGCAAACAACCGTTCATGCATAATTGCTTTTTTAATATTACACATGATTATTTTCTTTATTTATCCTCTTTCATTCTCTTCACATATTTAATTTCACACAGAAAGTACTTTTGTCTTGAAACATTTTCATAGTTTTCATTCAGATTTTTTTTGTGTTTTTAAAACTTGAGGAGCCTACACTTAAGTCAGGTTGGATAAATTGTAGCCTATAGCTGTGCACAGTAATGGCAACTCATTAAATGGGAAATTTGCTGGATTGGTTTTCTGCTGATTTATTGATATCTCATACCTAATTACTGTAACACAATCATCAGATACGTACCTTATCTGCATATTGCTCCAGACAACTTGAGTTTGGAACGGGAGGCATTTTGAGGAATATAATAATATTTTGCTTCTGGTTTTGGCTAGTTTTGTTTCCGTTCTTTATTTTTATTCTGCATTGCTGTAAACGACCAGTAGAGGATACTGTACCATACGTCCAGGCATGGAGGTTAAGCCAGTCTACGTATGGAACGACTTGTTCGCTTCTTTGGATGTACAGTTCTGCGTTGAATGGCCTTTGTGGTGTTGTCAGACCCCTGGAAACATTTCGACAACAACAGGTTGAGAGATTGGCAGCCCACACGGACATCTTTTACGAGAACCGGATGAAAATCACTTCTTGTTGTGACATTTCCTGGGTTGTCAAAGTAATCCCCGTAAAACGGTAATGGTGGTGTGTAGGTTCATGTGAAAATGGAAAATGGGTGTAACTTTTGGGGAACATAGCAGAGCGGTACGGAAACCACATGTTTTCATCTTGAAAACAGAAGCACACTAATATCAGTAAAAATGTTTCCCCTTTATCTTACAAAGCTATACAACATCATATGCGCTTAATAAAGTAGACATTTTAGTAAAGTCGCGTCTTACTGGTGTTTGTTTTTTGAGATATCAATTGGTTCCAAGGAAATAAGTGCGCATGCCTGGACAATCTGTGTCATATTTATAAATCCGACTAAATGACAGTAGCCCAATTAGCTTACTGACAGACATCTGGAAACAAAACCAGCCGCGTAAACATCTGTTTGAAATACATTTCAACATTTCGCGTTTTATAACATGTTCAAATATCATGCTTTATGCGTACGCGCAGTTTCGCCTAAAATATCGTAATTTAATACTATTTGTCTTCAACAGTAAGCAGATGATCTGCGCAATACTTCCCCTAGAACATTCCCCTTTCAACCGCAAACTAGCACATTCCAAGTGATGTGGACACAGCATAAAATATATATGCAACTTGCCGAATCTTCCAAATACTGACACGTAAAGCATCAAAACGCAGAGATGTATATCAAATGTAATGACATTGTATGAGAAAGCCTCTTATAGTTCAAATGACGTCATTTGGAAAAAGGGGGCTTCCAACGAACACGTTTTTGGGGCGCAAATGTCCATGGACTTAGGCACTATGTCTACGGATGAACGGATTCCATCGAAGCCAGTGCAACTTCAAGGAGCAGGAGGGGTTCGTCAACTATCTGAGATCATTCATTATCGACATGAGCAAACTTAGGGAAAGGATAGACTCTGTCTGATGCGCATGCAACATTTCCTTCACAGGATTACTCTCCACTGCCTTCTGTGTGCGTAAATTGCGCATTTTGTAGTTAGGGTCTTGGAAAAACGGACTAACAGTGGATCAGTGGATCACTTTTCTACGCGTTCCTTTTCACCAATGTCTCATCCAAGCCGGCATTCTCATTTCAATATGTCTACAAACATTGTGTTCATCTTCTTACTTCTCTCCGTGTTCCGTGCATGGTAAGTGAAGCGGGCTATTCACCTTGCCTTTGTGTTTTAGAAGGGGTTTGACAAATAAAGACATGAACCTGTGTGTATTCCACTTGCTGAGAATTTACACAGACACACATATGTAGTCTATAAGTTATTTTGCCATCATCCCAGAAAGTTTTCTATCGTGTCATTTAACTTTGTTGTTTAACATATCAGATGTTTGAAGGGTACCATCCAATATCTCCTTAAATTGAATACTCAATGGAAATGAACTGACGGATGAGCCGCTTCTCTGAAGCGCGTACTGACAAAGTAGCCTATGCTTATGTTAACAGCAGATTTCTGCTACCTTAACTTCGATAGAATATTTCTTTTGTTAACAAGCAGATATGTTGAAGAAAGTCTGCTAGGCTACTGTGTGTTTCTACTAAATGTTTATCACTAAGTCTGCATGCTCTAAAACAGTGTTCGTTGTCTTTGCAGAATGACATACTGATATTATGTGGTGATTTCAGTGTTTCTGATTCAATGCAACATATGATAGGCTACGTAATGGCTACTGTATGCTACTGTAGAGTGCACTAATGCATTCTTATAAGGCAATTGAATGTATCAGATTTATTCACGCGTGTCTGGCAGACATGTATGGAAATACGATGCATGTCTAATTATTGCAGTTAGGGTAAGAATTTTATTTTTCTACATAATTCTTGAAATAAGTTCTGACAGGGGAAAGCAGTTTATGAATACAGTTGAAATACATGTCTACATAATGATGACCGACACACATTCGTGCCTAAAACAACTAATTCGTTTGTTAGAATAATCCCATTACTGTGTATTCTTCTAGTTCTCAAAGACTTGAAGCAGAGGACGAATATGATGATGACATGACAGTGAACCAAATGTTGGCCCCCAGAAGTCATCAGACAGATGCGACGCAGATATTGAACAACTTACTGAAAGAATATGATAGAAAACTTCGACCCGACATAGGAGGTAAGTTGCATTTATCACATCAGGCAAATATGCCTCTAGTCCTCTAGGCTGCAACATACCACTGTCCATGGTGCTGAAGGAGATTCGCGGTATGTTGCCGCTAAAGGCCAAGGGTAATACAGTATTTGTGCAAAAACTGTACGAACTTCCAAACTAGTACTGGTCTGTCATGTTGAGAATAGATCAATATGTAATAAGGCTTTGCTGTGCAGTATTATATCATTAACCGTTGAGCAGATGAGCTCGTTTGTCTGTTTGCACAGGACATTTCAGTGTGCCGCCTCTGATGCTCGAACAGTTTATCATGCATTATATATGCCACGCATTTCTATTCCAAGATTCAAAACATTCTGTAAAAGCCTTGCCCTGTCTTAAGCAGCTGGTTTTAAACAAATTGGTGACAGCAAGCAAGCATATGTTTAATACGTTTAAGACAGACTTTTCTGACTAACTGACATTTCATAAGTTTTAACAAAATGAATTAGGCTTTGCTAAATATAATTTACAGCTGTGTGTGTACATTTGTATGTGTATTTTTATGTGTGAAAGAATGTTAAAAGCCATGAAAAAAAAAAGATTTGAATAATAGCTAAGCTTTGTGGGGATAAATAGAGGTATGCTAGAGGTATTTAATTTCCACACGTGACAGTTATGAAGATGAATAGCAATTTGCAATTCATTTCACTGCCTGATTACAGATGTAATTGTTTTAATGGTAGAGTGGGCTACTGGGCGTTAGGTACTACTAATCTCAGTATTTAAATCCTCATGTTTTCAAACCAGCACTTTCACAGCTCTATCAGATGAGAGAGAAAACAATGGCAATATCCCCCAGTAGTTCTGACTCGGAGAATCGGAGCTGACCGTATTCATATTACATGCCTCGTGACTTGTATGCTCTCTTGTATCCATCCAATGCAAAGCAAAACATACAAGTACGACGCACAGTGTGTTGTCATTAGTTGAAATGCTTTTAGGTGCATCCAAAACAGAGAGAGAAAAACTGAGGAGATTTCTAAACATAAGATCTGTGTGATTAGGGGCCTTGAGCTGCTGCGCATGCAGGTGCTGAGGAAGCCCAATAAGGCAGTGCATGGAGAGAGGGGGAGAGAGAGAGAGAGAGAGAGAGAGAGAGAGAGAAAGTGAGAGAGAGAGGACTGTCTTACTCTGCCTCTGAGAGAGACAGAGAGCTGGCGGGTGTTGTCTAGTGAGGAGCATTGCGCGGGGAGAAAATGAAAGGGCCTTCCAAATGCAGTAGAGGCCAGTTGAGCCCGTGACCCCCTCCTCCACCACCACCACCATTTTGTTCCATGGATTACCCGGCCTCAATATGTGCCCTATCACTCCTCCTCTGAACCCCCAACCTTACTATCTCTCCTGCTCTCTCCCTCTCCCTCCCCTCCCTTTCTCTCTCTCTCTCTCTCTCCCTCTCTCTCTCTCTCTCTCTCTCTATATATATATATAATGTTTTCTGATCCTTCGCACTTTCTCTCCCTTTCTACCTCCTTGTCTCTCCCTCACCATCTCTCCTCCCCTCTCTCCTCCTCTTTTAATCTCTCTCTTCCTCTCTCACTCTTTCTCTCTCTCTCTCTCTCTCTCTCTTTCTTGCTGTCATTTCCACTGGGTGTTAGCACTCAGTGCTGTCAGTCAGTGTGTGAGGAGAGGAGGTTCCCTCTCTGGATGGCATCGCTACCAATTGCTACCATCAGAGATATGTCGGCCTGGAAGCTCCGGCGTCTTATGTTTGCAGACAGATGACTGTGTGAGGTTGTGTGCATGTCATAGTGTCTTGAATTATGCAAATGCGGAGTTGACTGCTCGATGTAGACCATCCGACTTTGAGTGGGCTTTTCTTTTTTTCCTTTACTGATACGGTTTGTTGGCAAAATTATTGTTTCTCTGTGTCCATAGCAACCGTGCCCTGTTGTTTGTGGAGTACAGGAGCACTATTGAAAATCTAATTTACTTTGTAGATCTGCATGAACAGAATTAAGTCTGGCTTTTGCGATCATAGGCTACCTCTAACTACACAATATAGGGAGAATGGAAACACCAGCTGTAGATTGTTCTGGAAAAAAGAAAGAGAAACTTAAATATACGGATACAAATGTCATTTTCATCTCTATTGATTATGAAACTGTGACACTGTACCTTTACCACTGTACAGTAACCTTTGAATGGCAACTTATAACTTCTTCACGAATGGTAGCCTATACCTATACCTTTTTAATCACATTATTCTCTGATATATTTTAATTTCAGATGTTTTTTTATTTTATTTTGTGCTTGGGTAGTCGTTGATCATTTAGACTAATGACATCTATTTTCAATTCTAATTGTGAACTTATATTTCAGCTGACTCAGAGGTCTCAATTGTGTTAAAGCTACAGCTACAAAGACTACAGGCCAGTCAACTATGAAAATCTGACTATCAAAAATGTTATCTATTATTTATACTGCCCACTCAATTGCTCTTACAGAGGTAATGCATTTCTAATCATGATCTTTTTACCTCTATAAGGAGATATCCCAACATCAGTTAGCTGTGCTGCCAGCCCGCTGAGGAATTGGACTTAGCCAAGTGCACTGCAAGCTAATCGATTCTAATCAGGCAATAATAAAGTTTACCTTTTACACATCTTGTTAGTCACACTTCATAGCTTGAATGTGAAATGCCTGCCTATGAGTGTATTCCTGGGTGCAAATGAGAGAGGCCAGCTGATCTATGGACTGCAGTTCCCTTAAGCTCATTGTTAGTCTTATGACAGGTTTCTACCTGTACATCTTTGATAGAAAAGCAGGAGCAGGATAAAGTTGGGAAGCTTGCATTGTGAGGCATGTTTGTGGAGTCCTGCTGCTTGCATAACTGTATGTTGGGAGGGAAAGTCGCAGTAAGCAACTGCTAAGTAGCTGCCGAGAGTTGAGGTGAGACTTGCTGTGTCACAAGAAGGACTGACAGGTCATTATCTTCCATGTGCGCTGTGTGGTGTGACTCTGTGTTGTTGTTGGCACTTGCGGTGGCTGTGTGTCTCCATTGTGGCCCAATTGTGTCAGCAGCCTTTTGGACTGAGACTCATGGGGGGTAGGGAGTAGGGTATGGGTGAGGTGGGTGAGGATGACGCTGTGGTGGGATGCGGGGTGGGTGTCGGGGGGGGGGGGGGCACCCTCCAAAGTGGGTCAGGTCTTCTGCACTGTAACAAGACAAAGCCATTACGCAGTGATATGGGAAACCTGTATGCAGCAGCGTGAGGGGATGTGAGGGGCAGTAAGATTAGGTTGGCCTGGGGAGGGGGGGGGGGGAGTGGTAAGGGGGCAGCTCTAAACGTATGTGACACCAAGCCCATTGGAGTTAAGGAAGCCGGCCCCTTGCTCGTCACTCTGAGTTTGCCTCTTGGGGGCTGAGGGGGGGTGTAGGGGGTAGGGGGGGACTCTAGATATAGCATCAAGCTTGACAGGGGCTTCAGAGATGTCAGAGCGTTCCGGCGAGCACTTCGGCTCAGACTGGGAGTGCCTTACCAGCATGACCACTTATTATAGACCTCCAGTGTGTGTTAACCAGGAATCACTGCTCGAGCATGAAGTTATAGAGGTGTGTGTGTGTGTGCGTGTGTTTGTGTGTGTGTGTGTGTGTGTGTGTGTGTGTGTGTGTGTGTGTGTGTGTGTCAGAGTAAAGAAGGAGAGTAACAGACTGAGATGGCCACATAACAATGAAACTATAGGAAGAAACGAGGGACTGATAAAATGCAGGAAATGTGCCAGTAAGGCAGAATAAAAGAACTCAGAAAATAAATAAATGATGTGTGTGTGTGTGTGTGTGTGTGTGTGTGTGTGTGTGTGTGTGTGTGTGTGTGTGTGTGTGTGTATGTGTGTGTGTGTGTGTGCGTGTGTGTGTGTGTGTGTGTGTGTGCGTGTGTGTGTGTGTGTTTGTGTGTGCGTGTGTGTGTGTGTGTGTTTGTGTGTCGGAGTGTGTTTTTAGACCTTCAGCACTGCTCTTCACCACCTAACTACCCCCCTACCCACCCCCTGCACCAGTCACAATCACACACACACACACACACACACACACACACACATACACACACACACATACATGTACCACCACCACTACCACCTCATCTACCCACCCACCCACCCACCTCTCTATCCCACTCTGTTCCTCCCTCATTTCTCCTGTCAATGTCTATTGATGTCAGTGTGGGTCCAATAAGGCAAAACCTGCACATATCACTGCGGGGTTTGTTCACTCTCTCAGTGAGAGGCAGCCTACCCCTGCCCACCCTCTCTCTCTCACACACACACACACACACACACAGACACACACACACACACACACACACACACACACCGTGCTTTGCCTCCCCCACACTAGGGCTTGAGACAGGGGCGCAGGAGATATTTTGAAAGTGAGGGGGACCAAATTGTGAACACAAACCCATAATGAGATCAGATTTCCAGATATCGGATCGCCACCTCTGGCCCACTTCATATTTTAAACTTGCCAGAATATTAAGATAATACCATTGATTGTTTTCAAAATATTTTTTGATTAAAATTGTCAAAACTGTGAGATGAGCACAACGCCAGATCTGCCCTCAGACCAGCTTCTTGCTATGTGCAATTCTACTTTTTTTATTTTTTTTTATTTTACACTACTTGGGCCAATGGTAGAATACTCTAAAAGCAACATGATGTTGATATTTTATGAAGCCATGAATGAATCATCATGCCTATGATCCAAACATAGACTACATGATCAAATAGCCTAGTTAGGCCTACAGTACCTAAATTGTCTGGTATAAACCAAATCAACTTTCCACTATGTGTCTGCAGTTAATATTTATGGAATGTTAGAACATGTTGGCTTAACAAGTTACCAGTCCAGAAAATTGCAACAGAAAGTTGCCTTTATAATCAACTACTATTTGTTCCAACAGCATTTAAACAAAGCATTTATAAAATTGAAAAAAATATATATTACATAAGAAGTAAAATAAAATACTGTTACTGTAGTAACTGTACCACATTATCCCAAGCTTCAAAGAGCTCCCCATGTCTGTGACAGCCAGACGTGACACCGCTAAATTCTCAGCTTGTTTATACCCCACACTGAACGCGTAAGAAAGGCCCATCACTCTGGGGTGTGGTAGCCTACTCTCTGGGATTTATGCACCAAGGTAACTGAAGTATCCAATTTGTGTCTTGAAATTATGTTTGAAATAAATGTCTTAGAACAAAAACTTTGGGTAGGCCTATATACTTGTATTTTATAGTTAGGCTAGTGAAAACGAGTTGATCAGTAGGCTAGTTGAGTTTGTTATCAATAAACATAACAGCTAATGTCATGTTGAGCAGGAGATAGGCTACCATAAATCCTCAAATTATGCCCGGGATTGATTCTATTTATAGCCCATATTTGCCTATTTATTATTCCCATATTTGCCTATACCATACCAACAATTGCCATCAGTCCACCAGCACTAGAAGACATTGCTTCGATTTAAGTCAATGAAATAACACCTCTTCTTAATATTTTATTATATTGTTGGTTGGATTAATAAAGTCGTTTTCCTACCATGGGTCTCCAACACACATTCTCAAGCTCATTGTCTTGCCGCCCCTTTCGAGCTAATTGCCAGAGGCTGAAGCCTACTACATTTAACGCAATTGTTGTGTGACTCAAGGCATTCCAGCCTACGAATTTAATGAAAAGAAGCCTACTAAATCATGCATAATTAAACAATAACTCAATTTAGGCTACTTGGCTATGCAAAAAGGTTTCTATTACAGCACAACCCCTATTCAATGAATGGCTGCCTTGTCTCGCAATAAACAGCGGTGGAAATCCTGACACTTTTTCAACTGCATGAAACATAACAGTGAACCATCAAATATCTCCGGGAGTTCAGTGCCCATCAGTCCCAACATTTAGCAATATAATCAAACAGTCCAAAAGGAAATTAGATCCCAAACCAAACCGAAAATGTTATGCTTTTGATGGCCTACCAGTATGCCGCTCCAAACGAAAAGCATCTCTAATGATGGTTGTTAGTAGACAAACTGGCTTCAGATATCCAACAGAGTGAATATGAGATTGTGCAGTCTTACAGTACTGTAGATGGCTGTGGTTAGTGATGTGATGCTGTTAATGGGGAGTTTTACATAGTTAGCGCAAACCCTATAGGTTATTATTTATTTAGCGTACCTATAAGGCTTTTTTTCCTTATCAAAAGTGAGGGGGATGACGGCCGTCTCTTCAGCACTGCGTGGGACATATCCCCCACGTCCCCCGTGCCTCCTGCACCCCTGGCTTGAGAGTTGGCAGAGCCGTGCTATATTGACACAAGGCACACGGGGGCTGCCTGGGTCTCACAATTCAGTGGGCTATGCATACTGCATGTGGCCCAGCGCAGTGGAGTAAAGATCTCCTGGTCCAGCCGCTCTCCATCCATATGGCCACATGTTTATTTAATGAGGGATGCTGCATTATAGCATAGATCTCTCTCTCTCTCTCTCTCTCTGTCTCCACCTCTTATTTATTCTGTCTGTATTTCATTATCGTTTCACTACAGTCTGTGGTACTGTATCTTTCTCTTTTGGTCTCACACTTTCTCTCTCTCCCTCTCTCTCTTTCTCTCTCTCTCTCTCTCTGTGAGTGTGTGGTTGTCTTTTAAAAGCCATACTGACATGCTTTAAACAATGATTAACAGGTACGGTGCGACAGTGTGACTATATGTTCTATAATGACTTTGGATGTGCAAAAATGGACAAAACGTCTCTGTCTCAGAGGACGCTAATTGCATATATTACCAGTATTATTGTCTCAGGCCCAAGAGAGCGGATAGGTATGAAATTGATAATTAGCAGAGATTGATGGAAAGGCTACAGGTTAGTATTGGCATGGGAAAGCAGTGGTGTGGCTATCAGGGATGGATCTTTTCAATTTAATTCCTTTTTTAATATCTCTAATTGCTTGTTGTTTTACATTTACATTTGAGCTCATTTAGGTGTGAAATGCTGTACCCTTCCAATACGTTCAAATAGACTATTTACTTTCAAATGGACTATTTAAGTGCTTGGTAACATGATTTCGATTATGTTGTTGACGTGTGTTGATTCATTTATGAAATGAGAAATCAGCTTTCGCACAGTATTGTTCTCCAGTGTACACAATAGACCTCATGACCTTAACACATTTGAATGAGGTTAAAAGTCCAGTATGTAGGAAATAATGGAAAATAAACTGTAACCATTCCAAAAATGATCACCATATGTTGTCAGAGAGTAAGGAAACACGATGAATTGAAGTAATGGCTTATTTGACAACATTACCCGTAACCCGTAAAACCCTGTAAAACCCATGAAAAAAACTGAGTTGCGGGGCGGAATCTCTTGGAATTTTCGTTTATGTTTTGAACGATTAATTCTAGAATAGCGTATTAATAATGGGCTAGCGCGTCCTCCTATTTGGGTTGCCAAATTAGCAAAGGCCAACTGTCAACAGCTGTCAGTAGTCATGAACGCCCACGAGAGGCAGGCAAATTTTAATTTCCAAAATTAAAACAAGAAACAAATTAAGTGGACGGAGGAGCTTCCTGGTGACGTCTTCGTCAAACGAAGAATATCAAGTCTGACGCAGAGCTGGCCATATTTCTCCACAACAGCCTAGGCTAACTTCATCTGCATCGCTAACTTCAGCTAAATATGTTACGTTGGTTAGAGAGGTATTTTTTGTTTTCACTGTTTCCGTAATGTGTAGCTGGGTCATGGTTGGAGAAACGTTAAAGCAGCTGCAGGTCAACTAGCTAAGTCTTCATTACATCTGGCAACCCAGAAGAGGCTCGCTTCTGGTAGTCTTGAGAACGTTCACCAGTGTTTTGATTTTGGCCTACAGAACGTTCGGTAACAATCCTACAAATCGCACCTTTAACTAAGAAAAACAAGCTTTGGGCCAAGGACCTTGTATAGGGTTCTGTATTTTTTCATTCATTCATTATTCTATTTTGTAAGTGAAATGAAAAATGAAAAAACAAGTGGTATACTTTTTACAAGTGGTTACTTTTTGAAGTTCTATAGTCACTTGCTAAATGAAAATTATGTCATACTTTGACCTATTCCAGGGATTACAAATACAATGTTGACCTAATGATTGGATAATGTGAAATGCAAAATGCAATAAAGAAAAATAAATGTCATTCTAACCGCGTTATTTGGACAGTAGGTTAGGCTAGGTCTGAACTAGTTACACCTGGAAGTACAAACGAGTAAACACTGTTACAATGGGCAGGGTCAACATTTATTTATCTTTATTGCATTTTGCATTTTAATGCAAGTGACTATAGAACTTCAAAAAGTCATTTACCACTTGTTTTTCAATTTTCTATTTCAGTTCCAAAATAAAATGAAAGAAAAATTACACTGACTGTATAGTCAGAGTTTGTTCAATGTTCATGGATGCTCTTCTCACTGTATATTGTTTGTGACAGGTTCAAAATGAGCTTTCCAAATCATTTGTTTGTTTTGAGAATTATATTTTATAACTTCCATACTGTCTGTAACATTGAAGAAAAGATGTTACTTGTCCATATTTTTATTCGTTCATTTTATTCATGAATCAGTAGGTTGGTCAGGTTGGGAAGATTCACAATGAGCATGAGGCACTTTTTGATCAAGACACAAGAGATGGTCACTACATGAAAGGATGCTGCAGGATGAGAGGGCGGATGAGAGGCAGGGAAAGAGACATGCCCTGGATCCAGAGGTAGACTCCACTTGCAGGCCTCAGGGCATCTGCAGGGGCCCTGTCAGTGTCCTACCACTGGCCTGGTACATCTTACCTACAGTATCTCCTCACAGCACACGCACACACACACACACACACACACACACACACACACAGAGACAGAGAGAGAGATACATACACACATGCACACATTACAGGGGCAGCTGTGGCCTGCTGGTTAGCACTGGTCCGAACCTGTAACCGGAGGGTTGCCGGTTCGAACCCCGACTAGTAGGCACTGCTGAAGTGCCCTTGAGCAAGGCACCTAACCCCTCACTGCTCCCCGAGCGCCGCTGTTGATGCAGGCAACTCACTGCGCTGGGATTAGTGTGTGCTTCACCTCACTGTGTGTACACTGTGTGCTGTGTGTGTTTCACTAATTCACAGATTGGGATAAATGCAGAGACCAAATTTCCCTCACGGGATCAAAAGAGTATATATACTGTACCTATACCTACCTACCTATATGCCATGCACACACACACACACACACACACAGACACACACACACAGGCAGACACACAGCACAACCATCTACTTACCCACACACACAAAGGTCCAGACTACCAGGCTCTGCAATGCCTTTTTCATATTTCAGTACCCTTGGCATTTAATCCAGTAATGAGACAGGGAGAACTGAGATGACACTGAGGTGGTGACCTCATTAGCTCTTTCTCTCTGGCCACCCAAACAGGGCTTTATTCACTTGACTGACCCGTAATGCAAAAGGAGTGTCTGTAGGCAAGCTGCGATGACTGATGTGCTAGAACCTATAGCACACAGAGAATGAGACACCAGCACCTACCCGCAAGGCATTGTGGGCAAAAAACTGTACCACAGGGGCTGATTGGCTACTTATGGGGAAAGGCTTGGTGGAAATATGTTTGTATTGTAAAGGGACAGTGGGAGTTGCTGCCTCGTATATTCTGACCAGTACTACATTCCCTGCACATTTCCCTCTTAAGCAGGGGTCTCAAACACCCGCCCCGCGGGCCAAATCCGGCCCGCGTCCTGCCCAATTCCGGCCCGCGACGAATGACAAAATAATAATGTAATCCGGCCCTTGAGGCTATTAATTGCGACAAACAACGATACTGATTAAAATAGACGATAGATCCAGGTACGGTGACAAATCTCATTTGTAGGCCTACTCTGCTCCACTATGTGCAAGACATCCAGAGCTTGATTCAAACCCAAAATCGCTGCGCAAAGTTTTCAGGTATTACACGCGAGAAACACAAAGACGTGCATTTGTAATGACGCGGAAGCGATGCAGGCCATAGTGTTGCAGAAATTGAAGCAGAAATTAAGCAGAAATAGCCAGGCCTACACCAAATGTTGAAAAACGTTCACGTGTGATGAAGTCTTAGGTAAGCTATGTTATTCACCTATTCTAATTCTGAAGGAGAATATCCTTTTGGAGATTATGATCGATCGTCTATGACAGTGATATTCACGGTGCGTCTGTGAATGGAGGTGCGTGTATACAACGGTGTCCACTAAGCATACCATGCTTGTTTCGACCCTCTGCCCAACATAGCTTGGAGGTTGCAGTGGTAATCGTGATGATAGTGTCCGTAATGGATGTGGTACAGACATCAGGGCTAGTAGAAATAGGGCTCTAAAGAACTACAAAGTCACCCGCAATATGATGCGAACTTCTGGTTACTGCAGATTACCCGCGATAGGAACTGTTTGACCAGAATACTTTATTGTAGGCCTATATTGTAGTATTCTATTACTAAACCACAACATCTTAGGTGTTGGTATACATCTTAGGTGTTTTTCTGTTAATTTGTTATGTGGGTAATATGAAAAAAGGAAAGTAAACCTGCTTAAATATGTTCATCCAGTATTTACTGAAAGGTGCATAATTTGAGGTGCTTGCCATCCAGTGACAAATTAGATGGGTAAATTTACCCCCTTCATAAACTTTTGTTTTACTCAAAGATTTTTACATTTACAGTATAACTTTATCTCTGACCACTTTCAAGCCATGGCCTTTTACATTTTTAAAATCCAATGGTGTTGCTTTCTTAACCCTGATGCCTAGTTTGCCAGATTTAAAAACGTTATGAGAGGAATATTTTTTATTTGGTGTGAAACACACACACATACCTGTTTTTTATGTTTTTCATTTATTTTATAATTTGTATTAATATTTATTTTATCATTATTTTATTTATAAGCTAAGGTTGCTAGCACAGGTGTCTAAAACTAGATAAAAACACTTGCACTTTCTGTTTGCAGTTTTGTGTGGTATTTGAAAAAAAGAACATTGCATTTTCAGCCGGCCCTCCAATCAGATGACGTTGGCAGAATTGGCCCCCAGCTCATTTGAGTTTGAGACCCCTGCTCTTAAGGGTGAAATATTATGAGCCTCCTCTGGCACTCGTCTGAATACACCTCATTTCACATCTATCAGGTGGTTAGTATTCCCCTCTCACATCTCATGGGAAATTGCTGTATATTAGGGTGCAAACAGCTGGCCAACGCCAAATATAAATCAATATTAAATACACGTTCCCGGCCAGTTGTGAAGCCAAACCCCTTGGTCGAGCGATATGTCTTATTAGTGTAGCATCTCCATTTAGGATTTTTATAATCCTTGGCCGTGGCAGTGACAAAGTAATGTGTGCTGACAAGGACACTGTTAATTTTGCGGGAGAGCAAATATGGGAGATAAATATGGACCTGGGGCCAGTGTCTTTGTTTTTTTTTTTTCCAGTCCCATCACTGTCAGCGAATGTCAGGCAAATTGACTGAAGTGTGATTCTGTGCACTACTACCTCGTACATCAAACGAGTCGGGACACATCTATGCAATGCTCAAGAGTGGCCAGACTTAGACCATTTCTTAAAGGGACACACTACCTTTTGGGGAATTAAGTTATTTGCAGTCTACTCCAGAGTTAGATAAGAGAATACATACTATTCACTATTCTCTCCTCTGGCAATAACCAAATATTACACCGTTAGCCTAGCTTTGGATAATTCACTGCAAGTGAGTTACACCAGCTAGCCTGTAGCTAGCCTATAGCTAAAAGGGAGCTACTGGTTAAAGGAGAATTTCGGTGTGATATTGACCTAAAGTGTGTTGAAACATGATACCGAGTGTGAACGTATGTCTCATAGCCCATCTCGGCTTGTCCCCTGCACTCCAAAATCTGGCGCTAGTTAGCCGATGCTACCAACAGCTTTTTCAATGGTGGTGCTTCGGCATCGGGCTAGCCATGCAAATAAATCACTGTTTTACACCATTTACGAAGCTCAATGTATCTCCACACTTAATTGATAGACTTCCGAGGGCCCTGACATTTAAAACGAGACATTGAGAACTTTGAAAAAGCACTGGTAGTTTACTTACAAGACGATTTATACAGACAGTATCTTCACGAAGTTTAGCGTTTGCAGCCATCTTGAATTTAGTCACGATAAGTCTAGCGACGAGTAAGAATGAACAGGTATGATAAGGGATCAGATTCCAAAAATAATTACGTGGAAATGCATGGATTCCAGTTGCTAAATGGTGTAAAACAGTGATTTATTTGCATGGCTAGCCCGATGCCGAAGCACCACCATTGAAAAAGCTGTTGGTAGCATCGGCTAACTAGTGCCAGATTTTGGAGTGCAGGGGACAAGTCGAGATGGGCTATGAGACATACGTTCACACTCGGCATCATGTTTCAACACACTTTAGGTCAATATCACACCTCTCCTTTCTGTGTTCTCCTTTAACTGGTGTAGCCCATTTCCAATGAATGAAGAGATGTAGAGGGAGATGGAGAGAGTGAAATGGAGTGAGAGAGGGAGAGAGGGAGAAAAAAGAGACAGGGAGGTTGACAGGGAGTGCGGGAAAGAGATAGAGTAAGAGTGAGAGAGCCATGTAGTGAGAGGGAGAGGGAATAGAGAGAGGGGGACACAGAGGGGAGAGGGAAGGAATTAAAAAAGACAGAGGACTGAGAGACAGGAGAGACAGTGTGAGAATGAAAGAGAGAAAGATAGAATCTGTGTGTGTGTGTGTGTAAGAGAGAGAGAGGGAAAACGAGTATGAGTGAAAGAAAAGGGAGAGAGTGTGTTTGAGTGAGAGAGAGAGAGAGAGGGAGAGAGAGAGAGAAACCTCCATTGGCCCCATCAGTGCTGTTTATCATGTGGCTGCCACCCTCCCTAACAGCTCGTATACATCTCGGCGGGGAACATCGATATGAGCCAACTCGATTATGATATAAATGTCTCCTCCGACAGGTCGTTACCTCGCGACGGATCGGCGGCAGTTCCCTCCCCCGGGGGCAGTTTACAAACCCCCGCCACATCTCCCCCGGGGACCCCCACATCACCCCCCTCCAACGCCCCTCTGCCGACAGCCTTGGCTAAGGGAGGGGGCCGGGCACATCAAATGAGCATGTCATGATTAAGATCTGTGGCTTACACCATCCTCCTGGTCTCCTGCCCCCTCCTCTCCACACACACATACACACACACACACACACACACACACACCGCACCACCCTTGCCGAGACACCCATCATTCTGTAGCTCACAGAGGAGAGGGCGGACAGATGGTTGGCAATATGTTTTCGACAGAGACGTTTTATTTTGGTGTCACACTTCTGCTCTGCATCCTCTCAGCACGCCACCACCTCCTCCTCTTCCTCCTCTTTCTCCTCCTCTTCCTTCTCCCCTTCTACTTCAGCGTAATCAAGCCCTCCATGCTCTGAGCCCAGCCAATCCTGCCGAGCAGCCGCCTGTGTTGTCATATCAGCTGATGAAAGCGCCGTGTTGCAATTGAAACGATCTGTGATCATGTGAAAAGCTGCAAGTGCCACGAGCATCACAGATTAACTCTGGGAGGTGTTCCATTCTGGAAAGGGCGGGAGAGCGAGATGTCAGCTCTCTGTGATGAGTCACCAGCACTGTGTGGAGATATCGTCCTGTAACACAACCGATGAATTGCATATGACAGTGGTCATGTTACTGGTCTGAATTTATGCTTCTCATAGTCAAGTGAATCTTCTCTTGTATATCGGTCTTGTATGCCACTTTAAATATCTGGATTATTGGAAGTGAGTTACCATGAATAAATCACTAGCAGATGAATGGAAAATGAGAGTCATAATCTTCATGCATTTTGTATGAGACATATGTACAGCTGGTTAAGATTTAGATATACACTGAAGGATCAAAACGAGACAAGCATTTGCTCAGCATCAGGAGCTGACCCGATAGGATGCACCATCGATGTTCGATTATGAATGGAAAGCCTATTATTCATGAGCACTTGTATTCGTAACAAATGCATTGGCTGGAGAGAGAGAGACACCATATCTGATCGCACTCGCTCTGGGTGCCACCAAAAGTGCTGACAGAATCTGGAGAGAGCATAGCAGCAGAAGCAGTGGTGCAGAGATTGGATTGAAAAGCCTCTTTTTGTCGAAAAATCTCACACTGACAAAAAGATGGATTTTTTTCAGGGGGAGAGAATTTTATCATTCTGTACAAACCAATACATCATCCACAGCATGGCCAATTTGGCAACAGTTAAATTCTAAGTTCGAGTCCTGTTTTAGTCTTTTTTTTATTTCTTCCAGGAAGGAGTCCTTGGTGCTAAAATGAATAGACAGTCTCTCATTTGGGGATATTTTACTGCTGTTGTGGTTATTGTTCAGAACTGTGGCCTGCAGTTTGAGGTGAATGTGCTTTGTTTTCATCTGTGTGCTTGGTGGTGACATTGCCTTGCTTCCATTTGTTTGCTTGCGATAATATGCAGGAATGAGTCGTGAAAGCTTTGAAAAAGCCTCAGCTCCTGCCTATTGTCGAGTGTTCGCACTGCACAGCACTTATGAGGACTCTTTAAAAAGATTTTTCACTTTTGCTGGTGTGAGGTTTTGCATAGACAGTAAGAAAAATGTTAGAAAAGCTGCAGTTATCTACAGTGAGCTTAGAGGTTAAATATGGCAAACAACATTATGGTTGAAGAGTATAAGTCAGTGTTTCTCTAAAACATACTGTATGTAACACTGCACATTACTGTATAGCGAGCACTGTAAAAGTGGCCATGTAAAAACGTTTTTCATGATTACCTACAATAAGGCTTGTATTTGTATAACACTTAGTAAAGCTTTAAAATGCAAACAAAACATTTAAATCTTGTCCCAGAGCATATTAGTCGCCATGCCCCAATACCTTCCTCCACAGCACACAGTAAGTGCGACGGGAACACTGTTGCCACTGTGAAAAAAAGGCCTAAATAATTCAGTGAGAAAGGAAAGGGGATGAAATGGCTGAGATGTTGGGAGGTGCCCATGGGCTCCCTGCCTCTGGGATAGACCCTGGTGCTCTTCCTCCTTCTCCTCCATCTTCTCCTCTTCCTCCTCCTCCTCCTCCTCCACCACCTTCTTCTCCTCTTCCTCCTGAATATGTTCGTACACGCACTTTAGAGGAGAAATGGGCAGGTGCATGGACATAGTCTGAGTGTGGGGAGCGCTGCTTTCTAATGAAAGCCTAATCGCCCAGAGTGCAAATCTTCAAAGGACTGTAATTAACATGCAGTGCCACCAACACCCCCCCCCCCCCCCCCCACACACACACACACACTCTGACTCCACCCCAACTTAGCCCCACTGTATCTCTCTCCCACCCAGAACTTTATCGGCGAGCCTCAGCTAAGATATTAAACATGCATGGCTATTTAATTCTGGGCCATCCCCGAAGCTAACTACAGAGTTTCAGCTTGGGATCGGTTTGTCCTCAAGAAATCGGTATTAAGAGGTGTACCTGGTTAAGAGTTTTATCTGTGGCATATAGCTGGAGTTATCTGATATAAAGTCCAGAACAGCGGACCCCCTTACCATCTGGCCCAGAGCCGGCCCGTAGTCATCTGTTATCAAAGGCAAAGTGGAAGCAGTCTGTCTTCAGGGCTTCTTTGATATTTAAGTTCTTTATCTGTGATAAAGGGAGCTAAGTCAGATGACTGTGCTGCATAGAGTCGCTCGACGGGTATTCATTTCCCTCACTGATCGGCTGCAAATCGCCCCAGCTGCAGCATCAGCAGTGGCATTGGCAATGCTGGTAGCAGTGGCAGTGGCAACAGCATCACAGGCGCATGACGAAAGCAGTGCGGCCTGGGCCCCGGCCGAGAATCTATTAAAGCGTAATCTTCGAGCGGAGATGGAAAAAGGGGCTGCCCGTCGTGTCTTTGGTTAAACCCTGCTAAGTGAGGCTTTGATAAGGGCTGGGGAGATGAGAGCGCCTGGTCCCAGCATCAGAGACCCCCTTACAATACACCCCCCCACCCCGCCCTGCCCCCACCCCCCTACAAAGCGTCCTACCCCCACCCCGGGGGCCCTCACTGCTTCTTCCTGCCTGCCTGCCTGCCTGCCTGCTTGGCTGCCTTACCTGAGTTATAGTTCCCCATCATCCTTCTCTGCCAAACTCCGACACCGCTCCTTAATAGACTCTTTATCATCGTCCTCATGTGATCATGGGGGAGAAACCAATATGCTACTTGAGGAGTTGCACGAGGGTGTAGAAGGAGCTGCTTGTGTTATTTATACTGAAGAGCCTGATGAAAGGCTCTTCTTCTGTCCTTCATGTTTGTTAGCACTTGGAATAAATCTCAAAAGAAAGCCGTGTTGTGAGTCCTTTCAAACGCTCTGCCAGCAAAGAATGGTTTTGATACACTCTTAAAACGAATGTGTTGAAAACAACACAACTTGCGTTGTTTTTAACACATCTCTGTGTCCAGATAGGGACAACATAGTTTGTGTCGTTTCCTTTTTTATTTGTTACACAATATGTGTTGAAAATAATAAATCTTGTGTTGAAAATAACACAACTTGCATCAGTCTCTGTGTCCAGATACAGACAATAAATACGGACATTTGTTTTAAGAGTGTAGTAAATACACAATCCATGTCCAGCAGACGCTTTAAACTTTCACTGGTTCAGCAGTGGAGAAAATGTGAGCTCTTCCTAGTAGTGGTGTCAACAATAATCGATTCGGCGATGCATTGCAATGCGGAGCATGCACGATTCAGCATCGATGCGGCAACGTGCCATAATCGATTATGTCACTGTTTATTTTCTGGCCTTGAGTGGACAATAAAGTTGTGAAGTTTCAGTTACTTCTGGGGGCATTTCCGGAGCAACGTTGTAATGACATGCGCAGCCTGTAGCTACATGCTAAGCGGCAGCACTAGCTAGCATAACAACAATACTAAAGAATCAAGATGACGGAGAGAGATGACCGCGATAGACGGGTAATTAAAAACGCACCCAAAGCTTGGAAAGCGGACATCTGGGCACATTTCGGATTCTACTAATTTAATGGGAAACTAGACAAGACGTATGCAGTGTGTAAAACCTGACACACTAACATCAAGCACGTTGACAATACAACTTCACAAACCATGTTGATCGTTGGCATCCTGAGTTGGCTTCGTTACTGTGTGTGTACTGTGCACTATGTGCAGGGTAAGAATTTCACGACGGTCATGGCCATTGTTGCCCCTTGCCCCTTTGAAAATCAGAGGTTTACAGGCCACGGTGGCCTTGGTGCTCCCTTCTTTCAATATTCTGTTTTGCGTCCGACTAATAACGATTTTTATTTAGCCTATGCCTCTCAAAATAATCGAAGCATTCACAGCGCAAATTAATTTAGTCTTTTACGCAATGGAGAAAGTGACAATGCAGGGAAAGAAAGAAAGTGCATCCAAATTCACCCATTCTTCTCAGTTGAACTACTCGCGAACGACAGACAGACACACAGACATCACAAGTAGCCTATCACATCACATGCTGTGGTGAATGGTTCGCGAGAAAATTACACTTAAGTGAATGATATAATTCAATTTAATCATACTGTAATTCTACTGAAGGTTCTGCGCCCATCTCCCTACCCATTCATCTCGGTGGAATACTTCATGAACCCTTCGTTCAAAACATAACAAACCATATATCAGAATAAACAGCTGACCTTACCGAACAGAAAGGTGTAAAGCAGTAGTTAGCTGTTCCAGAGTAATCCAGTTCTGAATTTGCAGCAAATTTCGACATGCATGTCTCCAAATTTGGGCTTTAAGTTTTACAATGTGTTTAAATTATTCTACATGATTTCATAATGGGCCAAATACAAAATAAATGTTACAAATATCGCCTAGATATCGGTAAATCAGAGGACAGCTGACTAAGAGTTTGTGAAAGTGGCCTTAATGATCACAAAATGCTAAGCATGCATCTATGCTATTTGAGTTTCTTAAAACTGAGCTGTGCTTAAATTGTTCAATACATGATTTCATAACAGGCCAAATATAAAATAAATGTTAAATAGATCCTAGATATATAAATATTAGATGTTTAGATGATTTACAGTTCTATGTAATATGCCATGTTTCATGTTTTTGTAATGTTTCATAGGCTACAGTGATGCAGGTCTACTGCTGTGAATAGGCTAAATACAACTTTGATCATTTTTATAGCTTACTACTGTATAGTTAACTTTGGCCTTGGTGCCCTGACATGTGGCCTTTGTGCCCCCCACCAAATATGCCCAACTGAAGGCCAAGTAGCCTTGCCCCTAAAATGGTGAAATTCCATTATTTAATGGCATTTATGTCAAAGATACAGGAGAGTGATAATACACACATAGCAGCCAATAAAATCTGTTCAATATCTGACTGCTTGTATTGCCTCATGACCTCAAAATTTGCCTTGTGTGCAGTAGAATTTTGATGCATCGCAATGCATTGCAATGCATCGTAGAATCGAATTGAATTGAATCGTTACCTGGTGAATCGTAATCGAATCGAATTGTGAGGGCAGTGCCAATGCACACCCCTACTTCCTAGGGAGTTTGTTGACCCTCCCAGCAGTGACACACTTTCCAGTTGTTTCTTCAACATTTCATTTTCTGCTTTTTCCTCAAATAGCTTCATCATTAGCATCATTGATTAGAATCCTTCAGAGTTTAATGGATCTTCACAGGCTGTTATTAGAGTTTGTTCAGGGCTCTTTGATGGCAGAGCTGATGTGATTTATGTGCATTGTCTTCAGCCTCATCTTCAGCTGATTAAACACAAAGTTTAAAAGAGAAAGTTGGAAGTTGTTGAAGTCACTTAATATTCAATGTCTGTATGACAATACCCACAAAATAAACACTTGAGGTTTTGGTCCCATGTTCCATGAACTTACTATACAGTCAGACCCATGCTCAAATTCTTAACACAAATTCATGTTTATCTAGCCTGGGCGCCAGCCAAACTTAGCCCCGCCCACAACATCACATCAGGCTAATGTTTATCCATAGATGTGAAAAATCTATATAGTTTAGTTTACAACCGTCTTATTTCTATACAGTATATGACACAGTAATGTATTTGTGATAGCTTCATGTTGCATATAATGTATATTTATCATAATAGATGATAGAATATGTTCAAGTACACATTAGTACATGTCACTAACCCTACATCAAATGCTAACCATAAACACATTGATAGAGGCACAGTATTCAGATCATTTTGTACATTGAACAGTAGACTGTACATAAGAAGGATGCTTAGATGATTTGGGAGTTTTCAGCTGTAGGGGATCCAGGCCGGTCTCTCCTATATTGTCCAGCCTTTCCAACTTGCTCTTCTTGCTAGCCAAATGTTACATAGTTCATGAGACATCTTACAGAGCCATTCTCTAATGAACAATCAACGGAACGAACAGAAGACACACTGTTCTCACTGCCACAGTGGTGTAATGCCCATCATACAGATTGGCCCATTCTTGCTCATGCAAAGTGCCTTGGCACACGACACCAGCAGTTTGCAGAAACCACTGCCTGCCAACTTAATGGGCTGCAACGCAAGGCCTCTAAAGACCAGTAATGCACAATGATGGGGCTCACTTTGCCATGTGAGCATGAGAATGGGTTATTACAGCGGCAGCAGAGGTAGCAGCGGTGTCAGCAGTGTGTCAAAGCACGGGCCTAATAGATCTAAAAGATGGCTCTTTAGACGGAGCATGAAATCCCGCCCATGAATTGTTCATGGCGAGCAGCGTGGCGATGCGAGAGTGGTGGCGCCGGAGCGAGACCCGTCGGGGCCGGCGGCCCAGAGGGAGCACAGATGACTGGGCACTGGATCCTGGCGACCCCAGATAAGGCTGCCGCAGCAGGAGCAGGAGGGGAAGTGGGAGGATAGGAGAGCTCCCGGGGGCCAACCCTCTGCTCAGCTCTATCTCAGCTCTTGCTCCCACTCGTCTGTTCTCCTCATCTCCCTTCCCTTACCTGACCTGTTCTTTTGTCTTTTCGTTTCACTCATAGACTGTATATATAGTAGTCTATGGTTTCACTTCACTTCTCTCCTTTACTCTCTCTTGTTTTATACTGTATGTTCTTTTCCCCCTCCTCCTCCTCAGTCTAATTTAAACTCCTGTCATCTTCTCTATTCTTTTCTCTTTCACCTCTCTTACCTTATCCTTCCTTTCTTTTTTCCTCATCTCTTCTCTCCTCCATTCACCACTCTTCCTCCATTCACCATTCTTTTACCCCCCTCTCTCATCTCCTCCATTCACCACTCTTTTACTCCACCCTCTCTCTTCTCCTCCATACACCACTCTTTTACTCCACCCTCTCTTCTCTCCTCCATACACCACTCTTTTACTCCACCCTCTCTCTTCTCCTCCATTCACCACTCTTTTACTCCACCCTCTCTCTTCTCCTCCATTCACTACTCTTTTACCCCCCTCCTCTCCTCCATTCACCACTCTTTTACCCCCCCCCCTCCCATCTCTCACAGTGTACCCAGTGGCTGTGATGATTATGTCTCTGTCAGAAGTGAGAGGTGTTTGACTACTGCCCAGCCCCACTGGCGAGCCAACCAGGCGACCAGACACAACAGACCGTCATCCAGGCCTGAGCAGCTGTCAGGGGAGCAGGCCAAGCAGCCCAGATTATCAAATGGGATTAGCAGGATGGGAGAAATGACATTACACTGGATCACTCTCTCTTTCTCTCTCTCTCTCTGTTCTACTTTTGCCCCTCATTCTCTCTCTCTCTCTCTTTCTCTCTCTCTCTCTCTCCCTCCCTCACTCTGTCCAGATGCTGAGAGAGAGAGAGAGAGACAGAGAAGGAGAGAGAGAGAGAGAGAAAGGAGAGGAAGAGAAAAGGAGGTGTGAAAATGGTGAACGTGGTTTCAGAGGCAGAAGTGTTATGGCAGCTCTGCTTGAAACCAGGGGAAGATACAAACAACTTAGGTGGGGTCATAAAGGAAGACAGATGTACGCCTCCAGAAAAATAGCTGCTCTCTTTTTTGTTGAGCCTACTTACAGACATTTTGTAAAGTAATGTACTTTAAAGATATCCTTCATGGTTTAGTTAAAGAATTTGATTCAGTTCCTACTTATCCTCCAACGTAGTACAAGCGCATTTTTTTTCCTGTAGTTCGAAATGAGTTGCACTGCTGACTCAGCTCTGCAGTTTCTTTTTTTTCCAGCACAGCTCTTTTTTATGAGGGTAACCAGTTCCTTCTGGTCACTGACATTTTGCCGAATTACTTTGTGTGCATGGACAAGCAACCTTTTAGGCAATGAGGTTGTGTAGATAATGGCATTTTTTTGGGTGAACTATTGCTATTTACTATTATAAAGACATTATTATTATTCTCATGTCTGTTTCTCCCTTTCAGTATTTCTTTATTTATTGCAAGTGTTTGTTTCTGTTTCTACCCTGAATCCAAATCATTCGCTTCTCATAGGAGCTCAATTTGCTATGTAATGTGTTTCTGTATTTTTGGCATTTCGAAACAAACACAGGCAAAAAATAAACATAACGGATAATAAACATATTGGCCTAATGATAATTTAAATATATGTTTTCTGCACACATAAGTTTGCACTGATAGATATTAGATAGATATTAGCATAAATTCATAAACAAAGTTTATTTCTGTTTACCATGTCTGAATGTGTTTATCACTGTTATTCACTCTCTGTTGCCAAGCAAGATGAAAGTATAATTGCAATAAAAAGCCAGACATAACAAACAAACAGTGCAATCTACACAGATTTTTTGTGCTGTTCATTAAAATATTAAGTAATTTGGCTTAGAAAATGAAAAAATGAAAAAAGTGAATTTATTAGAGCAGATAACGGGTTGTTAATGTTTTCCTATTTATATTAAAAAAAACTCCCTCCCATCATTTCAGATCTCTCAGACCATCTTATCTGACAGATGCGGTCTACTAACTTATTATTGCTATTCTATAACTTATTATTGCTATTCTCCTTATTATAGTTTGATCAACATTCTAATCTGTTCCCTGTTCAATTTTTAAATATTATATTGTTTTTGTATTTTTATGTTGCTTTGGACAAAGGCGTCTGCCAAATCCCATCCATAACCATAACTAACAGTGTCTGACACTGATTCACAGAAAATACCCTGGGGTGACACAGTAAGCCCTCTGAGGGAGGGGCAGACATTGGACTTTAGGAACAGGCAACAGGTTGGTCTGAGGTCACAGAGGATGAGGAGAAATCAGAAAATGGAGAGAGAGAAAATTTTCATTACCTAAATATGAACATACTGTACATACACACAGACACACACACACAGACACACACACACACACACACAGACACAGCCGCATGGACACATGCCAACACAAACATGCAAACACACACACACTGCTCTCCATTGCCATCTCCATTGCCATACAGTTCATAACTACAATTATCATTATTCTGTTTTATTTGTGTGTTTCCCCCTCTTCCTCTCCCCTTTTGATATATTTGACCCAAATGCTTTGGCAATACTGTACAACGTATGGTCATGCTAATTGAATTATGCTAATTGAATTATGCTATAAATCATGCTTTTGAATTTGAATTTGAGAAAGAGAGAGAGAGAGAGAGAGAGAGAGAGAGAGAGAAAGAGGGAGAGAAACAAAGGCAACAAACTGGAGTGGAGCAAATGTGACTGCTCTGACAGTACACACAAGTTCTATGGTAAAGCGAATGTGTGGGGGACAGAGTCAGAGTCCATCGATAGTCTGAGCAAAAGGAGTTTTCCACAGGGAGAGCAATTAAGCCATAATGACCAACCCAGTGTCAGACATAAAGGCCATAAGTCCATTCTGCAGTGCCCAGCTGTTACAGTATCTCTCCACACAAGGCTGCTCTTTCCAGACCAGACAGAGCTTTCTTTAGTAACACTCTCTGTTATCACAGTGCAGCACATCTCTTGTTATGATGTTAATACAATGTGTTTAAATGTGTAACACACTTTCTATTAGTATGTAATAGCATACTAACATAACTGTATGACCTGACCTTAGCTATGCAATTATGATGCAATATGATTTTACTCTTTATATTATGCAGTGAAATATGAAGTTGTGATGAAGTTCTTACTTTTTGGAGATACTTTTAAAGGTACTCTCTGCCAAATGCTTCACTTTATATCTCCTATATACTGCGCTGACTGTGTGAGGTATTCTATTGATGTTCATCCAGTGCTCCTCATCAGTGGTGGGTCTTTTTAAGAAGTAGGAATAGTTTGGGTCCTTTCAAAGATTGTCAGCGTGGCATTGGCTCTCTCTGGCAGAGAGTGGTTCTTGGAAAGGCTCTATAGAAAAAAAGGCACTTTCATCCCTTAAAAGTCTTCACCAAGAAACCGAGGATGCACTCATCACGGCCTTCCACTGTTGCACACAGAGGCCATTGTGTGCAGGAATTTGGGTGATTTAGATGGTCACTCACTCACACACAAACACACACACACACACACACACACACACACAGAGAAAAAGTAGAGAGAGAGAGAGTCACACATACACATTATCATTATCCCACACACTGCGCTGTCTCCTAAATCATCAGCACCTCTGCCTATCTGTGGAGCAAGCCTAAACTCCAGCAGTGATGCCCCTCCACCCCCAACCTCACCCCAACCCCATGCACCTCCTCCCATTCCACTTGCACAGCTCCAGTGCTCTATGTGTGAAAAGCCTAATAAAAGGTTGTCAATGCAGTCTTTCACACATCTTAATTTCTCCCTTCGCCCAAAAAGGCTACTTCCGTGCTCTTTTCATCTCTGGCACCAGGACGTGCTTTCCACTGAGCCTGATGTCCATCACACAGTAGCTGTGGCATGTAGATGTGAAAGGGAGAGAACTTCATGGGATTGTACATCAGGACCAAGAGTGACGAAAATGAATGTATTCACAACCCTTTCTTTATATATATATATATAAAAAATCAGTTGATTGGTTAGATTGATAGTTGCTGCAGCCTTTTGAATGATTTCATCAACAGGTGACTAAGAAATCTTGTAGATGCCTTCAAGTTCTTGTTATTGACTTGTAACATTTCAAACTACAGATGATTTCATTATATTGTCATTTTGTATTTCTATTGTTATTGCACAGACATAGAGACTTCAGATAGATTTCACATAAATTCCAGAAATTGTATCATCCAGAATAGTGATTGGACAAGATTCTTGCATATCCAATGCCCCTTGAACACATTTGAGGAGGTACAGCAATGTTTTTTATTGACAGTGATGGGCTGGTTAAGCAGAGGATTGACACCGCCCTCTGTGTTAACTGGTGATGTCCCCCATCACTTCCCTAATGTTAAGTTCACCTCTCTAATCTGAGTCAACCTCTATTAATTAGCCGAGAGTCACTGATGTCAGTGTTAATTGGCGTCTCCAGATGGTGGAGGACAGCTGTCTGACCATCGCCTGTCTAAATGAGCTCTGACAATATGACCAGATGTGAGCAAGAACGCATAGGCCACAGCAGTACTTAGAATGCTCTTGGGATGTTGTCCATCACCAATGGATGCTGCAAAAGACAACCAAAGGCATGAGTGAGGTTTTTGAGTTCTGGAGAAATGCTAGCTTCATAGACAGTGAAGGCTTAGACCGGCGTCAATGTTAGTAACCTGATATTTACTAGTCAAAACACAAAGATAACCCTGGTTAGGGATGCTAGTGTTGTCTAGTCACCAATATGCAGATTAGAAATTAGATTGTTGCTTGTCAAATTTTAAGGATTGTCCTGTACAAAACTGTTAGTCTGAAAATCTACATTTTATGTAGATGTTTAACAGTGTTAATCTTAGCCTGCAAAGTCAAGTGTATTTAATCTAGCCAAAAATCATGACATGTTCAAAATGCAAAATATGCTGATCTGTGGTGGTGTGTGTGTGTGGGAGGGGAGCAGGCTTGTGCAAAATTCCAGAATTGAATTGAAACTGAAATTCCAATTAAATTCTTAAATTTCACTTGCATTTCAATTGAGGTAGCAAACAGGAAGCAGAATTGCAATTCGAATTGTGCACAACCCTGGAGGGGAAGGGGGATTCCAGCCTAGATATGCCCCTCTCTGCAGTTTTTCCTGCTTAGACCAGCATGACCAATGGTCTCCCTGTATGTTTAAGCGGCATATGCAAGTCAAGACGTGCAGATCTTCCTGAGTAATCTAGTTCTGTCCAGCAAAACCCAACACACTTAATATGTGTTCAGCATACAGTATGTGTTTTATACTCATGATTAAGATGCAGTAAACAACTCACTGGTGCTTATGATGGTGTTTATGCACTCCACCTGAACTATTTACCTCAATTTAAGCTTGTGAATGCGGGGGGAACTCCTGGTGCAAACCCAAGTCTGAGGTGTACCCAGATAGCAATTAGAACAATTCAATTTTTAATTGTCTGTCCCCTCCTGGAAAACATGCGTGGTCTTTCGCAAAGCCAATTACTGGCTTGGCTCATTTGCATTTTAAGTCATACCTGAAACAACAGGCTTTATCGGCCTCCTCACTGTCCCTGTGTGAACATGTGGAGCCTAGGCAGTTGGAGGGATAATGCTAAGGGAAGCCACACAAGCCGTGTGTGTGTGTGTGTGTGTGTGTGTGTGTGCGTGTGTGTGTGTGTACGTGTGTGTGTGTGTGCGTGTGCCTATATATGTGGCCTCTCGGTTAGCGATGCTTAACAGTACTACGACTCTCCAGAGATGTTCCCTTGGTTTGGAATCGAACGTGCTTGAAATGGATGATAAATAAGCCTCTGCACTGATCCAGGCTATCTTTGACCTTCGATCCTGAAAAAGTAGGGGTCCTGGCTGGCTCGCCTCACTGGAGATGTTGGGAGATGCCCGAGGGAGATTAACATGGTTTCTCTTTTGTTTCTCTCTGTTTGCAGTTAAACCTACGGTGATTGATGTTGACATCTATGTGAACAGCATCGGGCCGGTGTCCTCGATAAACATGGTAAGGGAAACTTCATTGATGTGTACAGTTGACTCATTCTATAACAACATGGCCAGGTGGTCTTATCTTTCTATGGCAGGCTTCAACCTCATCTTCTAAGAGACATTCTGAGAAAACTGTAGAAAGCGATTGCATCTTTCATATTCTTGTTCATTGGCCTCAATTATAGTTAATCCAAAGAATGTCATGGCTGGTGACTCAATTGCAAACCTTCTCGTTTTATGGTTAATCCAAAAAGTGTCATGGCTGGTTACTCCATAGGAAAATACAGTATGTCAATATTGTGGCGTAGTCGGAGTTTAGAAAAGTGATTGAAGAAAAAAAGAAAACATCAGGTTTCTGGTCTTCCTTCTCTGCCGGATTCTCTCTGCTTTCCCAAACTGTCCCAACTGTCCCTACTGCATCTGTCTGATCCAATCAGAATTAAACAATGGAATTAATGACATATGTAGCATCATAACTGACACGTCCTTGAGTGATCAGCATTACTGGGTGGGTTTTACGATGGGGTGCGAATCCTTACTTTTCTTTCTACTGAATCCTTCTGATTCCCTAAACAGCCTCCTGTTCCACCTACACTTAACCCTGGTGACTGCACATGTATACGTAGTTGTCATATGGATATTCTACATTATATTACCTTCTTGACCTTTATCCCACCCACACACATCACCTTTACATTAGCAGTTTCACCTCGCTTTTGACACAATCGGAATCCCACCCTTTGCCTCTTCTCTGTCTGGCTGAGGGGGATGCTGGAGGCTTGCTCTCTAGGGAGGGATATGGAGGCTGGAGTCAGCAGTCCCTGGTGGGGTGGGGAGGGGAAAGGCCTATGGGGGCGGCGGTCAGCTTTACACACATGTGCGGAGGAGATGGGGGATGAGGTTATTGCCAAGCTAGTCTCTCTGTCAAGGCCCGTGGGCAGAAAGTCTAGTCTCTAACTCTAGCCACCCTGGTGAGAGGTTTTTGTTGTGGTTAACCGAGGCATGGTTGGATGTCAGTGATGATAACTGGTGGAGCGTGTGAGGGGGCTACGCTGAAGGCCCCATGGGGCTGGAAAGAAGCAAAGTGTTAAAAGCAGCATGGCAGGCGAATCATTAGAATCAAAGGATTTGACCACCTGTATTGAATTTCAATAGCAGATCATCAAATATGACACCATTACCACCTACAATGGAGATACTGTGGGTCAAATTGCATTATTAAAGTATGACTGCATTTTCATCACAATAGCATGAGATCATTATGCCAAAACGATGGATATGACGCTCACTGTAGGTAAGAAGGTCTCATCCTCAGGTTCAAGTATGAAATCACTATAGCACTCTGGGGTTAAATCATTATAGTTCTGTCAACTTTAGAGCACAGTAATTAAATGCATTATAAGTGCAATTAACATCAACTGTATTTGGTGAAGGTTTAAAGACAAATCTGTCAGAAAAGTTTGAATGATGAAAAGTTTGAAAGGGTAAGCTATGGGAAAATGTGAAGGGAGATGTTTAGTTATCCATGCGTAGCCCAAACAAGTCTTATATGAACCTCAGGAAGACGAGTTCAGAAAAAGAACTTCCTGATGATGAAAACACTTAAAACACTGTCGAGCAAATCAGACGCTGGTGACTGATTTGCCACTTGATGGTGCTTGAAAGAAATGTTCATGCCTCAAGTGAGTGTGTGTGTGTGTGTGTGTGTGTGTGTGTGTGTGTGTGTGTGTGTGTGTGTGTGTGTGTGTGTGTGTGTGTGTGTGTGTGTGTGTGTGTGTGTGTGTGTGCGTGCGTGCGAGCGTGTGTGTGTGTTTGTGTGTGCGTGTATGTGTGTGTGTCCTGGTATGTATGTGCATATTTGCATTTTCAGGAAGCTTACCAAAATAAAGTGGAGAGGCTGTCACACAGCTGACAGACATTGCACACTACCCTACCGTAATGGCAGACATTTCTCACAACGGTTATCAACCTAATGAATGTGCCAGAATGTCATAGCACAGATGAACGGAACATTCCTATGTGACAGCTCCTAGACCGAGTCTTTGGAAAGAGGTGGTTTGTCTTTTTGAGAGACTACATTTGAACACCTAATGTTGCCATTCGTCAACAGTGAGAAATGGCAAAAAAGTAAATATCCTGTATATTAGATAAAACATCACAGACATTCAGACAGTTATCTTATTCCAACAATCTTTTTCATTTCAGCTTATTGCATCATCTTTATGAGCTGTCAGAGAGGAAATGAGGAGCTAATAGATTATGAATGCTTATATAAATATGAATGATCTAGAAAAATGTGCTTCTCTCCCTGGTGTTCTTTGTGACAATTTAGCTCATCTAGCAAATTCTAGATGTATGTGGAAGCAAAGAGGCATAATTACTCATACAATTCTTGGTGTAGTCACAGCAGACACAGTCACAGTTTAAGGTCCATCTGGACTTGCAGGACATCATTTCGTTAGAATAAATATGGAGCATATTAACTTAAATCTTCCTCTGGTGAGACAAGAACAAAGGATTGCCACTGAAATCACTTTCAATGTAACACATTGCTGCCTCACGTTGTGTCAGTTCAATGATAGGTTTCTAATTTACTGTCTTGGGAGGAATTACAACAAAACGTTGCTGTTACTGTCAACACCCCTTTGGCACATGAGCTCCACTGTTCAGGATTTGGAAGCCAATTGAAAATTGCTTCTCCAATCATTTAAAAATACTTTTTTGAAATAAAAGAGTATATGCTGTGAGCCCTGGTTTCAGTTTACCATTAGATATTTTGTACTGAAGCGTAGTTGCCGACCAAGGACTGAGAAGCAGGTTGGGCATGGCAGCTGCATTGTGCTGCGACTCAGAGGGAGTGTAAACATGGGCAGGAGTTCTGTCTTCAGCTCTGGTTGCAGAACATGTGCGTGCGCTTAGGTATCGCGACACACACATTTCTCTTTCTTTGTAGCGTGACAAGCTCATTGCAGGCACAATCCCATCGGGGATTTATTTATCAGTTGTCACTGTTTTATTGTTTTGGGTTTCACCATTTTAATCGAGTGTATAATTAAACAGCATTATGATGTCTCAGAGATGATAAACCGAGATGAATTCTTTGTTTCTGGGGAAAAACGCAAATGTAAAATGCAACAATGACCTGTCGCTCTTTCCAAAGATAAAAGGGTACTCTGGAATGAACCCAGAACAGTTTAATTCTAGAATTTGCAGACTAATTGTAGATTTTGCTTTCTTTTGGCCTGAACTATCCCTGCCTTGCTTAACCTCACCTACCCTCAAAAACAATAACACAACAAAATGGCCGCTCAGTCTGACATTGTGATCCAAGGCATACAGTATAACCCATACTCGATAAATATCCTCTAAAGAGAATGTACGTAAATTGTTTCATTTGCGACCCCCCCCCCCCCTCCCCCAACATTTTCTGTGCCTCCTCTGCATATTCCATTAGGCGACAAGCAAATTATTCTCATTTTTCTTTTCTTTTTTTGTTCCCTAATGGCATGTGCTGTAGCTGCACATGAATTGGTAAGAGACAATTAATACATCCCCATTTAAATACGATGGACACGGAATGCTACATGGTTAATTTGACTGCAATTAAATAATCAGGCGATCATTATTCAAGAGCACGTGGAACATTTTACGGTAGGTAAGCAAATAGACTTTTATAATCAGTATGCGTACAGTGTGCTAACTTGCTGTCAAACAGAAACCTCTCAGCTACCTTGGCTCTACCGCTAGGCCCAGAAGCACCACTGCCCAGACCTATTATTAGGAATGGTTGAGGGAAGTGAGCTCTTGAATGGAATCTATAAAGAAGATTATAATAGATACTGTCTGCGTTGTTGAAGTGAAGCATTGTTCAGTGATTGAACTGATATACAGTACTATTGAAAACAAGCACCCTGCAAGTGTGTAGGCGTGAGAGAGAGAGATAGAGAGAGAGAGAGAGAGAGAGAGAGAAAGAGAGAGAGAGAGAGTGATCTCTGCTGATCTGGAGCCCCTGTGTGAGTGTGTGGTACAGCTAACAGTGTGTGTTCCTCTGATTGTGCATGTGTGTTGGCGGGGAAAGTCCTGAATGTGTTTATCACCATCTGTGTGTGTGTGAGTGTGTCTCCTTCTCTCTCTCTCTCTCACTCACTCTCTCTCTCTTTGTGTAGGTGTATCAGAAATGAAATGGCACAAAAAGAAAAGGTCAATTTTCTCTTTGGAAAGGCAGGTTGCATTTTAGCGCCCAATTCTCTGCCTGCTATTTAAAAGCATGGGGGGATTATAGGTAACAATTATATGAGAGAGCACAGGGATTAGCACAAACTGTAGGTCATCACCACTGCCACACGAACACAAAGATAATATCCCGTAATGACAGACAGGGGCTGTATGGGTGACAGCCACTCTCCCCCATTCTTTCTCAAACTGTTTCAACCAAAATAGTGAAAATAAGGACAAAATGGGTCTTCACAGTTCTTCTTTAGTCTCCCATTTTAAGCACAGATGCCTCCATTGCGTGCATCTCTGACCTGTCAAAAGAGTCAACACAGCGTGTGGTCACTGGCTCTGTTTTATGTTTTATTTTTTGGGATTTTTAAAAAGCAAGCTGCCCTCTTGGTGGTCTGAAATAGAATCAAACCTCCTGTGCCAGTGTGTCAACATCTCATGAGGTCCATCTCAACGGTTGACAACATCCGTTCATTGTGTAAAATGAGGGACAGATGTTTTCAGAGAGTGAGATAAAGAAAAACAGAGTTGGTCAAGTCCACGGACCGCCCACGGGTCACTGATTCCACACTTCAAGTACCCATACAAACGTCATCTTCGTGATCATGAGACAGCGATGTATTCATTCAGCGATGTATTCATTCAGCGATGTATAGAAATACATTGAAATGAATAAGCCTATGGTGGAGTTCATCCTTGAAAAAACAAATGCATAGAGGAGCAGGTATAGGTTCAAAGCACTATTTACTTATGGAAAAAATACATATCAAGCTCACAAAGACAGTTGCTAAGCATGTGAATGCCCATGTGGTGTTTGAAACCTTGAAGTTGCCATAGCTAACATCATCTTCTAACTCTCCTCACTCTCATGAAGTTCCCACCTCCCGGTCTCACTCCCCAGCCTACTGACCACCTGCACCTGCGGCTCATTAACACCTTCTCTACTTAAACCCATGTTTCCTGTCACTCTTTGTCTGGCCTTGTCTTTGGCAACTTCAGTCCTACTCGGTGCTAAGAAATCTCCCCAAAGACTCTACGACCATCATCTGGACGCTCTTCCTTGAGTTAAGTCTGACCATTTGTTCAATTTTGTGTTCTCTGCTGGCAATGCAATGATGTTTTTTGGACTTATTTTGCCACCTTCTGTGCTTTGGAACTCCTGTGGCTCAGTTAGCATTTCATCCAGTGTTCTCTTTTGCCTGCCTTCCCTTGGAATCACTGAATATTTTTGCCATTGTGTAAATAAACTATTTTCTCGGAAACCCATTTCTGTTTTCTGAGCCTGTGTCGGTGAAATTCAGACAGATTCCTACTGGAAGAACACCGTCAGGATGCCTTGAAGCCACAGTCAAGATGAGCTGTATGCTTTGCTTAAAAGTTTATTTTCAAGAAAATCATCAGCTGAAAAGGTGTAGACCGAAAGCATGAGATTGGTATAGAATGATGGACACACTGAAGGACAAAACATGACTGATGAAAATAATGGATGATTTATTTAATTGAGTGATTAACAGGAAAACTATCAAAAAAAAACTTGCCAAATTCAACTGGATTCATACTGGACTCATACTTTTAAAATATCCTGAATCATCTTTTCCAATATGTGAAATTGCACAGGGGCCTAGAGCCCTGACTAACTGCTGAATAGACATACAGTATACTAGAAAGGTTGGGTATTTCTCATAGGATGTCCATCAAACCTGTAAAGCATGTTAACTGACTCCTGTGAGTTTCAGAGAAATGATAGAGTCAGCGTAGGGGCAGCCATCAGGGGCTAACTAGAGGCTATACACACACCAGCTGACTCGGGAGCAAATGTAGCTCCAGACATGACCTAAATCCACAGCTGAGACCAGCTCATCTATTTATGTTGCCCTTTTCTAAAAAGCAGCCTTGTTCAAAAAAATAAAAATAAATACATAAATCACTGATGCTAGATGTTGATGTGAATGAGCATGATGTCGAGAGGAACAAGACTACCAGGGAAGGGGTAGAAAACAGGAGCCCAGATGGTGGTGAGATTATGTTCATCCATTTTTCTTAAGAGCAGTCCTGACGACTACAGAAGACAAAAAGCTAATTGTTGCTTAAAAGAAAGATGGTTTAGAACAGTCAGTATCTGTATTTGTGTTTGTTGAATCATTCAAATCAATTGCATAAGTCTTCTTAGCCAAAATTATCTCTGAATTGCAAAGTTGATCCACACACCTAAACAACCACACAACTAAACCATGCCGCAAATGGCCCATATTATGTTTTAGAAGACATCCTGAAAATGAAGTCTTTCAACAGGTGAAAAGCAGTTAATCTCTCATTGAAACCAGATAGAAATGCTATTTTGTTATTAGCTGCAGGATTATGGAGGACTTGCAGTGGGTGGCAGCCACCATATCCACAACTAAGTGCTAAAAAGGAAATGATACACAGAAAGTCCACAACATAGTGTTTTTCCCTATAGGAACTCTGACAAAAAGATGTGACAAAAACCTTTAGATGTTTGGCCCATTATTGTGTATAGTTACAAGTTGACTTCCATTTACTATTAGCAATACCTTATGGTCTTATTGGGATATACTGTATGATGGTAGCTTAGAAGCAGTGCACACACTGGTTGTTCCTAAATCCCTTTTAAATATAGAGGAACTGTCTATGCCACACAGAGGGTTTTAAGGTATTGTATGTAAGTATTTGTAATGAATCATAAAGTGACCACAATATGTGATCAGAGATTAAGGGAACATGTTAATTACAAATACTGGCTTGCTTCTCTGACAACAATGGTACAGCCAGTATTCACAATTGAAAATCTAATTCAGTTAGCAAATATCTAAATAAAAGACTGGAGATTTCTTACATAGTAACTTGGGCTAGACTGCGACTTTAGGACATCAGAGCAACGGGGCCTTGTTTTCGGGATAATAATAATAATGCATTTAAGACACTCAAAGACGCTTACAGAGAATGCATTAAGCAAACTGACATTTAGAATTTGCACTGCAGTACTGCAGACTGCGGTTTTAAATGCTAGTGGATGTTGTTACATGCAACTACTGTACTTTAATATAATATAGGTAGCCTAGTAAGCATTTGGTTTTGTACTGAGGCTCAGTGTCCACAGTTCTATCATCAAACAGACTCAGCATTAATCTTTGCAACAAAATGACTCCAGAATACCCTCTTTTTTATTACAAACAGGTACGGTAAATATTTTCAGTTGTCAAAAACATCTTCCATGATTCCATGACTAAAACTATTAAAGTAGCCTATACCTAAATCATCTTAACACCACAACTATGGTTTCACCACCAAGTTACCCTCTTGCACTTTCTTGTGGATGTTGATGTACAGTGTCAGGTATTGATCCATGTATAGATAATATATTGTATATACATTGTGAAAATGAATGTACAATAAACATTTCAGCCATTTTATGTGATTCTGCCTGGGCAGCTGTTTTACAGTGATATACAGTGACATAGGCTTCCTATCATCCCGGAAAAATAAATTGACACGTAAAGATAAGGCATAATGACTTAGCCACCCACGTCAACACCTAGTATCAGTTTCCTGAAATAAGCCAGTGCTGTATCTGTATCATCTTCAATCGATATGGCCTTGACGTTATGAGGAGGAGGAGGGGAGGGGGTGGGCTCACTGATGGATGGCACCCAACAGTGTTGTGTCCTGTGCTCTTCACAGCTGATTGTCAGCCAGTCACAAAGCTCAGCAGGCTGGTAGCCAGGCTGATAAATGACACCTGTCATGAGAGCCTGTCAAGAGGAAACATGCCTCTCCCATGGGTACAGGAACTGTCATCTCCGATGGTGATGAACAAAACAAAAACAATGGTAGCATTAGCAGTTATTCACCCTCACACTGGAAGTACAATTAAGAAAATTGCATTTTTGAAAGAAAATAAGGAGAGGTGTGTACGGTTCTTTAGAGGACAGAAGTCGGCGTAGCGTCCTATAATTCGCAAGCTATAAAAAATTCATTTTCAAGTTGGCTTTTTTTTTTTTGCTCGTAACATGTGCTTTAAAAGCATTCTCTCATTCAATTCCAAGTCTTTTATTATTTAATTTCTTCTACGACTGCAGGCTATTTCTTATAAAATGAAGGCATTTTGATCACGCTATGTAAATTTATGTACAATACAGCATAAATAGATACATCAAGACAATGGTCATAGGCACAGATATAGACAGAGAGTAAATATTATCCTCTACTAAACATAGCATCTTTTAACACAGTGGTGTGAGCTTTGTCTTATCTGCCACACCAAAGCAGTTGATTTTCAGAAAATCACAGCGATCTCACAATAAAACATTGTGTAGACTTAAAACACCGCTTTTGATGTCAGGCAAACGTTAACAAAAATAGCAGTGAGATGCTCCTAATGGCTCTGTCATGCCTTCTGTTTGAGATAAGTGGCAATTCTGTAATGCTGAGGTAAGAGAAGACAGGACAGGATAGATTATGTTTTCCACACAAAGTTTGGGAAGAGTCCATGTGGATGATTAACAGCTGTCACTCACCCCACTGAATTCCAGGAGATTTAAAAACCTTCATTATCTCTTCACATCATTCGCTTCAGCGTAGCCAAGCTTCCCACCTCCTCCCCTTTCTCCTCCATTTCACCACTAACACTAAGCTCCCATTAGCCCTCATCGACAGGGGCTGTCAGCCGACATCATTCCTGTGATCTCCACTAGAGTGAAAAGAACAAAAAACTGAACTCTGACAGAACTGCCAGTCAGTGTGGGTTGTGTCCTCTATCTGATCCGTGTACAGAGGCTAACTTGTGTATGTTGCCCGTATCTGACCTAGTGGGGCAGACCCTGATTTCCTTGTAGGCCTAAAAGGGGCGCTGCTAGAAAATTTGGGCCCTATGGAAGACAATGATTCTGGGCCCCCCCAATAATATATAACCCCCAGAGGTGGGAGTAAGTCACACATGTGCAAGTCACAAGCAAGTCTCAAGTCTTAACCTTCAAGTCTCAAGCAAGTCCATGTCATTTTTTGTGACAGTCAAGCAAGTCAAGTCAAGTCATAGCTTGGGTCAAGCAAGTCAAGTCAAGTCACAGCCAAATCATACAAATTCATGATGATTTACCCATGTTTTCATTTTAAAATAAGCTACAATAGGCTAGTTATGAACTGCTGGAGTTTTATTTGTAACAAACAAATAGACATTGCATTCATTCAAGCCACATAGCCTACATCTGAACGGTTTATAGAATAAGATGAAATGTATACGAATAAAAATAAATGTATTTCAAGTAGACCTATTATAAAATAGCCTATTATTGTTTCAATATGCCTAAAATATTAGGTAGCCTAAGCTACATCACAGTTCAAGTTACACCTGTCCTGACCTGTCACATCTCCAGGGACCCAATAATGTTGAAAAAGTGAACTAATAAATCAATCAAACGCTGCCGCCGACGTCACTGCCAAACTTTGACAAGCGCGACAGCGCAATGGGTTTTAGGAGGGTTTAGGACCATCAATGCTATATCATATTATACATAAGCCTAACATGTGAAGTAAGCTACTTTTCTATGCTGATTGCTGGCAGTTAGCTAGGCCTACTTACTGTTGGAACGTATGGAACAGGGACGTGTTTAAGAGGGAGGGAGAAAGAGAGGCGCTTACTTTAGGTTACATTGGCAACATTTTCGCTATATATCAAGATTAAACTTAGACAAAAAAATGTTTCACTTTGCCATTTCACACATTTTAAACTAATATGGCGTTAACTAAAAAGCATAATAGATTCAAAGCCAACTCAAAGCCTAATCCAAATGTCCATAGACTCACGGACACTGAAGAATGTTCCCACTGTGAGGGCATGGGGCTGTCCCACTGTGAAATTGTAAAGTCCAATAGGGCTCTCTTGCACACACGCTTACCCCAGTATCCACACCTTCTACAAGTTTGCATTTCTGCAGACTTTGCCTGAGGGAATTACCCATGGTTCATAGCACTGTGATGTAAACAATAAGTTTTGGGGAATAGTAAACAACCTCCATAAAACGGAAAGTAATGTGATATGTTGCAATGTGATGCCCCTATTTATTCATTCATCACAAATGTAGCGGTTTGGAGGTGAATATCCTAAGCAGAATGATCAACGCGATCCTCTTAATAGGACCTCTTGGGGAACAGGAGTATTTTAACCCTGCTGACCTTTGAAGTACAGACAGTGACAGAGCGCAGTAGTTACACAGCACATGGGCACGGCAGGCCAGGGTTGTCCGTGGGCTTCGTACACAAGGAAATGGATGGCGGTCCTCAAAGGTACATTACCTTGATGGACTTTAATCCATTTCAGAGCTTTGATTATTTTCCCCGGAGAGTTAGTAACTTACAGACTGATTTACTGATCTTGAATCAGCATCGAGTTTGTTTCGTGTGTTTTTGTGGTTTTGTGACAGTTCATCAGTGACTAATTATTACAAAGTAATTCTTTACAGAAAGAAAGGTACAAGAACAAGAATGCTGTATCACGTACGAAAAATAAAAAAAACTTAGCATAGCATTCATGCCCTCCTATCTTATTTATCTTCTCTTTATTGGAGTGTGGTCATGCACTACTTGCAGCCACTTCTGTGATGGGCACTTTCAGCACAGCGGTAAACTATTCACTGTTATGAATGACTCACAATTAGATGATGGTGAGCTTTGCTCCCATTACCCGGGACTGTATTTGAAATGGCTCCCTTCAACCCGCCGCTGTGCTGAGGGGGCTATTTTTAAACGCCTAGGTGACTTGGTGTCCTAGGCAACCACACGTAGCCAAGGATATGCTGGCGGCGCAGCAGTGGGCATTTGCACCACGCTGCCAAGCCCCCCCAGGAGTTGTTCGCCAGTTCACCTGGGAGATGACGGGACGCGACACGCAAACAAATTTATTTCACAAATTCATTTTTGCGTCCTCCAGCCAAACTCCTGTCAGCGTGGATCACAGAAGCGCCCCTAAGTTCAGACACAACGACACGCAGCCTGCTCTGCCACAGACCTTTTCCATTTGGCACACTTTCACAAGATTGATTTACATGAACAAGAAAGGAGAGGTTTGCCTTGTGGATTGTATGGAGCAGGCGACTTGAACATTTGTGTCTGGGCCTGGTGTGTCTATGTTATTGCTGCTGTTCCCACAGGGACATCCTAATGGTTTTATATTAATTTTATTCTGCAATTGCGTAATTAGACAGAGTGATTAGGATCACAACACTACCCTCATATGGGGAATGCAAACATTATAGACTACTTCATGAACATCACAGAACTCCTGGGAGTGATTTGTTTGAATAAATGGCGTGAGATGATCAGCAACATTATTAACAATCAGGAAACGCAGAAGTGGATTAACTGATATATTCTTGAGGAGAATTCCATAAAGAAATACAGCACATGAAAACTATCTCAGATCTCTGTAATGGAGAATTTTGTCAGCCCATTAGTTTCCAACTTGGCAGCAGTTTCCTCATTTTTAGTGGCGTAAGATATTCGAGGGCATAAAAGTGAGTCATATAATCAGCCTTTCCCTAATGCTTTAAGAAGAATGAAAAGGCTTGAGAGACTACTAATAGTGGAGTGTTCTCTGCAACACAACATTTAACAGGCTTTGAAAACATGTCAGTGTGTGGCATTATGTGAATGTTTTTAAGGCACATGGAAGTCCTATGGTGTTCCCCTCCCACGCTACTTCTATCTTGTGTGGGTTCAAAACATCTCAGGCCAGCATAGACCCGCGGTAAAAAAAGAAAAAAAGAAAGAAAAAGGAAAAGAATAGTGAAAAGGAGAAAAGAGAGAAAGCCAGGTACACTTGAGAGATCTGGGCCGCTGCCCCATTGTGCGGTTCCTGTGGGGCCTGAAGAGAACAGCCCCCGCACCGGCACTGCGTCGCCCCCATCCTCCAGTACTAATCATGGCTGCTTAGGAGGCTCTGTGGGCTGGGGATGACTGAGTGGTCCAGGAACTCCATGAAAGGCTGCTAAATTGCTACGCCAGTGGAGGGAAGAAATATACATGGGACATAGTCATCAAGGATGTGGCGTTTTATGGACTGGTAGTCTGTAAAGCCTTACACTGTAGAGGAAGTCAATTGTGCCGTCAATCACATGGTTCCGATATTTATTTATTGTCCTGTCTTAGTGATAGTGATCAGTAATAGTGCTGTATTTCTGACCCTGGGGTAGTTACAATCACCAGGTAACTGAACATTTATCTGGAAATACAGTAAAGGAATGTGAGGAAATAACTGTTTTGACACGATGTCAAGATCGCCTCTGCTCTGCTGCCCAGATATCTACTAAAGACAACAAGCTAACCAGCCAGCCCTGATCCGTCTTCTTTCGTAATCTCTCTTAGTATTTGACAACAACAGGAAACAGTCACAAGAAGCACTTCCATAAAACCCCTTTCAACAAAACAACAATAAGAATAATTACAATGATTCAATCATTGCCATTGTTATTATCATCAGACAAAGTCAACAAACACATTGTAATAACCAAGTGTGTACTATGAAGGCTGTGAGGTCACACGTTTCCTTCAGAGAAAATAGGAAACAGGAGAAAAATATCAACAATAATAATTTGCAAGCAGTTCCTCTTAATCTCTTTTTCTCATCCGAGATTCGATATCTTTCCAAAAGCATTAAGCACTGACAATGGTTGGCTGAGTTGTCTCTCATTCATCACAAGCAGTCTGGTCAACATGAAGCAAAGAGGAACATACTCCAATGCTTATCAGACATAAAAAGAGCAACAGGCAACTAAAAATATCAATATCAATCCTAAGAGCTATATTATCAGACATACTTATATTTTGTGTTGCAGTACCAGGTTCCTCATTTGCCTGGCATGATGAAGTGGTTGTTTACTGCTGTTTTGCATGAGGCACAGTGGTTTATTGCCCATTTTTACCACTACTGTTTCAATCAAAATTGATCTATAAAACAGTCTCCACTCCTGTAACGAGACACAGCCTGACATTACCCCTATTGTTGAGTAAGTTATATGGCCCCAAATGGGCCCCCTGTGAATCGTAATTCATTGCAGTTTTCATATCAGTAGGTCTGATGCTATATTAAACAACCCTTTGCCTACACCTAAGGCTTTAGTGTTTGATTAATAAAGAAAATCAATACCAGACAGTTGATAAAGCCAAAGAATATTAAAGAATCTTTGTCAATACTGAACATTGATATTTCATACCTAATGCTTATACATGCCATTCGTTTATGGTCTTTACGGTATGTTTTCAGACTGTAGGAAAGTTTCAGTACATTATTATTTGATTTCATGTTGCTGATGTTGAGTGTTGACTTGTACTATGTACTTAAGTAGTAAGAAGTTTGAGCTTTTAAAGCTTTTAAAACAAAATTTCTGTACATAATTTAACACCTCACTGAACTTACATGAATATCCCATGATGTCCATCCAAGCACTGAACTCTTTTCAGTGTGCAGGTCAGCAGAACTTCACAAACTGTCTTCTGGTGGTTAACATGATCATTAATGCCCAGTTCTGCCTTTTTGTTCATGTGGTCCTCTGCATGCAGTGATAGAGGCTTGTCCTCTGGCATTCTTTCTTGCTGAGTACTTCACAGCAGTGTACAGAGGGAACAGTCTCTTGAAATGCTTACAAGTATCGTAATAAAGAGAGGAAATAATTAATAGCAACAAACAAAACAAGGTCTCAGGTCTTGTTTTAAGGATAAAAATTCAAGAGAAATTTCGGCAAGAGACTTGAAATGTTAGCTAACACAATAACAGAGGCCCTGTCGTCACTGCTATTTAACAGACCCATCCATTTAGTCATTGTGGGAATCTAATTAAAAATAGACTTGGCATTTTTATAACAAACAAATTATAGTATTAATGAAAAAAAAAACAGGGTCTTTGGCCATCAGCCATTTATGGCCATTTTGTTGGTATTTAATTACGTTTTTTTTTCAGGTCTATAACGTGATACTTTTATAAATTGAATGTATATGCTAATGATGCTTTTTGAAAGTATCCATTAACAGTATTCATTTCCATCATAGGAGCTACGGCTTGATATATAGATCATCTTCAGTATCTCTTTGTAGCAATTAGCATACTCTTATTAAGAAGCTGATTGGCAGCATGCTGGTTAAGTCTCCAATTAGATTTCTATCCAGTTAAGGAAAGGTCTGGATGCAGAGTAAGAAGAAAAGTAACCCCTATTTGAACTGACCTTATCAAATAGAAGTATTTGTACAACATACTACTCTCTCACATATTGTGGGATAGTACAGTAAAATAGCTATTTGAATATTGAAACTAATGAAACATGTATTTTTCCCAACTCATGCGTCAGTAGTCTCAGTAGCCTTTGTTTTCAAAAATGAATGATAATCCTCCCTGCCATCCCTATATGACTGAATGTGGTTTATTTATTTATTCATTTGTAATCTCTTCCTTTCTGCTGAGACTTGACACAACAGGTGTGCATTTTCACACAGGTTTCAATTATAATCATACCTCCCATTAACAGCCTTTTTTTATATATGAGGCCTGCCTTTGATCTATGATTCAGGAGAAAGGCCACTAAAGATGACGACGTTAAACAAAAACCCAAACCTCTTGACCAGAATTTTGCTCTTAGAATTTTCCTTTCCCTTTTGTTGGAAATAAATGAGGTACTAACACAAAGATAGAATTCTGACCCTTTTTGTCAATAAACAATATGATAACAAATACTCTATGTATGTTCTCAACTAGACTCTCTCAACTAGACTCTATGTATGTTCTCAACTAGACTCTGTGTCTGAGGCCTAGTCCACACGTACCAAACCGATCTTTTTTTCCTCCGTCTTCCCTGGAACCGTATCAAGAATATTTGCATCCAAACGGATCCATCTCAACACGACTCATCACGTTACTTCATACCCCAGGCCTATAGATGGCACTGTTTCTTTACAGAAATTGACCAAAACTTGCGCTTTACAAACAGACAGAATAGGCTACGACGAAATGGCTAGTGCAAGGAAACCAGAATTGTTTGTGTGGACTGATGGTGAACTGTCAACTGTAGTCAACTGTAAAACTAATAAACTTTATTTTACGGTTTGTGAAGGGTGCAGTCCCGTCCTTTATTTGGCTAACACAGGTAGGCCTACTAATCACCTTTACTTTCTTTGGTTGTAGGATAGTCCGTGATTCACATTAGTTTTGGCTATCACCGCAATTAGGCTACTAAACGCAAGGCTTACCCAAGTTCTAGGCTATTCTGGCGCCACATTTATAATATTGCTATAAAACCTTCCTTAGTAACAGTCAATACTTTTGCCAGCATCAAATCGCGCATTCGCATTCAGTGTGCAACCATCGGCTTAACGTGAGTTCTAAGCGTCTTTGTATGCTTATATCTGATTTCACTCGACTGTGAATGCATGTATATATGTTGTAAGACATGTAAAATAAATGAATGACACTGGCACTACGCACAAATTAATGTAGCCTAAACTTACACCGCACTTTCCTAATAACTTAAGTTCTCTCGCGTCACTGACAGTAGCTAGAATGCATAAAAAAACACCGGGAAAAACAGTGTTCAGTCCACTAAGTCATAAGCTATCGGCGCTGCGCAGCACCAGTTGTGATATTTATCTTACGGAGTGTAATCGTAGATAATGTCATGTATGAAATCTAGTATTGTTAGGCAATACTATAAGTGCAAGTCCAGGGCAGCTGAGGTGTGGCGATGACATCATCGATATGCAAGCAGGATGTGCGGTTTCGCTGTCTAAACGAACTCAAACGGGCTACGGTTTCAGATTTTTCCACTCTGGGACCAGGTTTCAAAAAAGTGCGGTTTCGGGCAGTGCGTTTACAGGATTCGTTTGGACGCTCGGCCAAGACGAAGCAAAACCTCTGCGTTTAACCTAAAAAGTGTCTCCGTGTGGACAGGCGCTGAGTTTGAGTCTGTGTCACGGCATTAATTAACACCCTCACTTCATCAAATGAGGTGTTAATGATTTGCTTGGAGAATCAGACCTATTGATTCCGCAGGTACTGAATGCTCATCTCGCACATGGCTTGCTTTTATCACATTGCATTCTTTCAAACTCATCAGTTACAGTTTTTTTGCCAGCCAGGTCATCTCTGTGGTGCATAGTGCACTTAGGGCCCGTCCTACTGTAAGTGCACTATGTGCCCGTAGGACACCGCTCTGTGGACGGTGAATTGCTGGGGGCAGATCTTGTGTGTACAGTCGAGGTATTTTGTTGTTGTGCTGTAGTTACTTTCCCCCGACTTAGCTCATCAAATGCTTTTTTGTTGAGTTTTAGCCGACATCTCTTGTGCCACTTAGCCTTGTGTCCCTTTGTGTCTATACACACACGATCTGCCCACAGCCATTCACCGTCCACAGAACCTACTTGCTCCTTTTGCAATGAGCCTGCTGCAGGTTATTCAGGTTTCCATAATGCATGCACCTACACTGACAGAAATGTGAGGAACAACTTGGTCTTACTGTAGGTGAACGGATTCACACCACCAGACTGAAAGAACTTTCTGAGCTTCCACATCTGAGGGCACATTTACGCGGAAGAGACACACTCCTGAGTTTTGAGAAGGACATTGGACCAGCTCTCATGATAGCCTGTCAAACTGACAGTGATGCCATGCACTTAATGCGAGCAGCACAAGTAGTGCGCAAAGAGATCCTTAATTCATCTTTCTCTTTTGATGGGTCATTCAAAGAAAACTGCCAGCAGAGGGCTGTGCCACCATCTCTCTTGGCCTTCATCAACATGGTACTTGATGGTACAAACATTGAGCATCAGTCCACCACAAAACCTGCCCTCACAATCTCCCAATTGATAGTCTTAACAGTAAGAAGTGATTAATTAAGTAGTAATTAAAGACACAGCCTTATATTAACATGCTAGCTACAAATGTGTTCAAGCCCGGTTGACCGGCTATTTAAAGGGACACCAGGCAAGCCTGCTGCTTTTTCTCTACGAAACTCCCCCTCGCTCGGTCTGAAGCTCTTTTCCTTTTCTTAGCATCTTCTGTCAAGGGTTTTCGCTGCTTCTTCGCCGGCTCACGTGCCATGCCATACACACGTTTGCAACAAACTCTAGCGTTTCATTAGCCTGCCTGCTTCGGTCGGCGGGTAGGATACACTAAACTTGCAAGCAGGATATTCTTCCTACAGGCAATAGGGGCGGGCGATAGAGTCTTCACTCGCCCTGTAACGAGTCATTTAACCATATACCGACTTACGAAGATGAGTAATTAACACAAAAACGTTACCTGGTGTCCCTTTAACTAGGCTACTCTGTTAACATTACCTATTTCAGCCATAACAAATTTCACATTACCAAGCTGACATATCTACAATATACTCTGTTCAATCATTAAACTAGCTTCAGCTCACATAAATGTTCCAGACTATCTTCTAGTTTAGCTAGGATAATTATTTTGATCAATGTCCATGATTTTTACCTCAAAAGCTAGCTACCAAGGAAATCTCCTTCCTGGCTATGGTTAAATTAATTTGCAACATGAATAATATTATGTAATTATGTAATAATATTGTTTGTTCATAGTCATTCTGTTTACCTGTTAGAATATGTCGGTTGAAGTGTTCTCTACATTGTGCGTATTGTGGCCTGTAGCAACAACTCTCTAAAGCAGGGTTTTTTCAACCAGCGGTGGTATTGCAGGTGGTCTGTGAAAATGGTCTAGGGGGGTCACCTGTGGATGTGCTGTGAAGAAATTAAATTAGCCACAAATCTCATGAAATAACAACTAATAACTGAATAATACAGCGACAACAAAGAAATGAATTGGGATACATAAAAAATTAATATTTTGATGTTTTGTTTACCTTGACCTTTACATAAATACATTTTCTTGAACTCTGGTGGTTTCAAAGTTATCAGATACAGAATGGGCACCCAAAAGTTAGTGGGAAATGACACCTTAAGTGTTTTTCTACTGTGTTTGGTTCCAACGTGAGGCACTTTTGAATATTATTGGCGGCCATCTTGGATTTGACCTCTCCCGGGCCTCAGAGGTCAAATTTGACTTCCCTCCCAATCTGAAAATAAACCTCATGGTATAACCTAACTATGGTAGAAGTTTCATGTTTCTTTCAAAAAGTGCACAATGGTTTCATGGTTACCCGCTGTACTACAGTATAATGTGAATCGCGGACTATCCTATAACCAAAGAGAGTAAAAGAGATTATTTTTACCTGCGTTAGCCAAATAAAGAACGGGACTGCACCCTTCACAAACCGTAAAAAATAAGTTTATTAGTTTTACAGTTGACTACAGTTGACAGTTCACTATAAGTCCACATAAACAATTCTGGTTTCCTTGCACTAGCCATTTCGTCGTAGCCTATTCTGTCTGTTTGTATAGCCTCTCCGTAGACCTGACCTGATAGCCTACAGCGCAAGATTTGGTCAATTTCTGTAAAGAAACAGTGCCACCTATAGGCCTGGGATATGAAGTAACGTGTTGAGTCGTGTTGAGATGGATCCGTTTGGACGCAAATATTCTTGATACGGTTCCAGGGAAGACGGAGGAAAAAAGATCGGTTTGGTACGTGTGGACTAGGCCTTAGTAGGCCTACACCTAACAGATTTGCACAAACCAAGACAAGATTGCATGTGTTGAGATGCAATCATCTCTCCCATTCTAACAAGACCATAGGCACAGGAGCAATTTGCTGTCCTATTAGAACTGGCATATGTCTCCCTGGTGCAGGTCTTAGGCATTCTTTGTGTGGCGGCTAGAGGCTAGTTGTAGGGTTTGGTGTAGTCTGAAGGCCAAGCTGGCCGCAGTGTGTTAGGCTGTCAGAGTGGCTGGCTCAGTTGCTCGCAGACAGGGCCATTATGCCATCTGTGAAAGCCCTGGGGGCACACGTCCTCCCACAGCCACTGGTCTGCCTGCTCATTTGGTCACCAGCCACTCAGAGGATCCTATTACAGCGGTCGCCTAGCGTTGCAAATATGCTACATAGTTTGAGTTCCTGCTTGTGAGGCTTAGCAGAATAGTTTGCCAAATAATTATCCTTTTAAGTATGTCTGTTAGATGAAAGATTCTACTTCAGATAAGTTTTTAAAAAAAATAGGTGCATTTCAATAAAGCAGGACCAATATCCAGTGCTATGGAGAGTGTTTGACCTTGTATGCAAATGTGCAGGATATTTTGATTAGAGAAAGAGTTTCTCCTTTGTGTCCTTCACGATGACCATGCTTACCTTAGGCTAACCATTACCAAACATAATGATCCATTCACTGGGGAATTCAGAATAAGAAGTAATTTTGGCCAGATAATCTGAGTTGTAGGAGTCAGTTTGCATGTGTGAGTCAGTTTGCAGTCTCTAACCAGGGGTGTTTTTTCAGAAGTTATGCTAATAGCAGATATGATATTTAAGTGGTCATGAGTTTGAGGTGTTTGTTGAACATTTAGAGGGCCGTGGTAAATACCATACCTTGCAATAAACGTTTTATGCCAGCCTTAGCTATTGGAGTAAAAATTAGTCTCAACAGGTCAACCACTACAGTACCTCGGCCCCTCATTATGTCCTCTTATGTCTGCACTTCAGATATACACAGTATTTGTTTTCATGCCTGACAGGTCTCACATTGCTTTCTGTCCACTAATACATTTTTAGCATTAGATGATGTGTTCCAAATTTGGACTGACCTAAATAACAGAACAGTCAAACAGGACATTTATTGTATGTGATTTGGTGATTTGTTTTTTTGTTTGTTTCTTTGTTTTAAGAGGACATATTACAGGAAAGTAACCTTTGGAGAAGTTGTTTAAAAAGAAATTGGAGGAAGAGTGTGTAGGGAAGTAGATTGCTTAGGCGGAGTTGCTAGCGAAGAGAATTAGTGATGTCTCCTGACATTAAGGAGCCAGGGGGAGTGCGGAGGGGGTTGAATGGGATGAGATGTGTTTGCTACACCAGCAAAGCACCCACACACATCGCAGGGAGCGTGAGGGGAACAGGAGACAACAAACGGGCCTCTCAGTGCCTGGTCGAGGCTGATGTGGAGTGGAGCTCTGATGCACACACACACACACACTGAAGTGTGGTAACTTATTGAGACCATCTAGATGTCCTGGTAGATTGTGATGCATTCCTAATATTTCTTTTGTAAATAATATAAGTAGTACATTTATCATAATGGGCCCAGTTACACAAATATGTACAAATCAAGCCTGAAATTAAGCTTGTACATTAGTACTGTAAGTAACCTTGAATAAATGTAACGGATGTCATCTATTTGACAGTTACTATATACCTTTGGACTAGCACTATACATCTTGAATACGTTGATGGCCCTGCCATCAATTTTGTTCCCAAGTGCCTCTTATGTGTGTGGTTAGTCAGCATGATATTCTAATTGTGGTGTCCCTTCACCTATTTCAAAGTTATATAACCCTTTGAAGATGAAAGAATGTGACCTCATTGTTTTCAGTGTTCCTGTAACAAGCTAGCACTGTAGCTGAGTTGGAATTCAGTACTGGGTTGGTGGCGGGGGGTCGGATGATGGATCTCAATTCTCCCTAGAGAGCCAGAGTCTTTGTTATTCAGCGATTTCTTTAAAGGGAACAGAGACCCATCTGTCCAGTTCCTAGAATAAGGAAACAGGATGGACAGGCAGACCTGTAGACAGGAACAGGCAGACAGACAGACGTTCAGACAAACAGATGGGAAGAGACTTACAGTAGTTGAAGGCTGTCAAACTGTTTGGTTATATGTAAGGCTGAGAGATTAAGGTTGTGAAAGACCTATTTTTTCATCATCGAAGGTCAATATATTGTACTTGCACGCTTATACACTTTAGTCCATTAACGCTCAGCTCTCATTTTAGGTAGGAAGAACTAAAAAGAAAGTGCAGTAGCCACCAACATCAGTAGCACTGGAGGGAAAGGTTTTTTAATCACCACTGTCTTTCAAAGGTCCTTGCATTTCTTTGATGGCAGCACAAAGCCTCAGACACCATAAAGGCTTTACAGAACACAACAAATGGATTTTAGTCCCACAACTGAGCATCGTGGTACCTGACAAAAATATGGAATAACCCAAAATAAAGCCCTTCGGCACTCCAGTGAGACCCCAGGTAGTATGTAATCAAAGTGAAAAACAAATCACTTAAAACAAGCACATCATTTTCTTGAATTTCCCCTGGGGATCAATAAAGTATCTATCTATCTACAGTATCTATCTATCTATCTAATTACACTGCATTAATGTTATGTTAAAGTTATGTAGTAAATGGCCAGCAAAAGTATGTACTTCCTCTCAGTACAAGGAATACAAGGAGCCCTAAAATATAAACTGATATGATTCTACAGTGTAAGCATACCGTATTTGTCTGGAAATACACACATCCTGTGATTATATTTTTCTAAAAAGCAAAATGCTTGCTGAAATGCTTGCTTTTCTAAAAAGCAAATGCTTGCACAGAAGAATGACGTCTTGTATCAGAATCAGGTCACGGCAATCACCATCAGTAGTGCTTTTATGGTATTCTATTTTGGATTGACTCATATGTTTGATTTCTCCTCATCATCATGTACAGCAAATAGCCAATAAACTCTCTCCTCCACCGACACCCTCTTTGTGAAAGTCCTCATGATGAGAAAATGCCTTTTTCAAAGAGCAGCGATTTTCTCAGTCAGTGGGAAATAGCAGCAATGGTGTTTAAAGAAAGCCAAAGCAAATAGCCTAACCCAAATGTACATCAGTTTAGCAGGTGCAGCTTTAAATCAGGAACTGTATTCTCCTTTAAGTAATCATTCCACATTTTGCTGCTCCTCAGATAAAGTACTACAATCCTTTTTCTTACTCTTGAGTACAAACCAAGAATTTAGGGTTGGCACTGAGTCAATGTACTTTTTTTTTTTTTTTTTAAACAGAGCCTCAGATATTGTTCTGAAAAAGTCGTATGGGGAAGCCACAGAAGTACAAACATACTTGTGTGTACTTCTGCAAATGAAACAAATCAAGTTTACACACTTACACTTACTGCTTACACAGTAGCGCCAAGACCTCCAAGTCATATCCTGAAATTACAGATGATTAAAGCCAATTATTCAATTAAATCAATTATTCATTTAAATGAATGGGGAAAGTAGAAGCAGGAAATTACTGGTTTTCTTTATCAACCTCACTCTTACAAAAGTTTAGTCCCCTTCCTCCCTCCTCCCTAAAAGCACTAAGTGTATCTTTTTTTTCCATAGCACTTGATGACTGTGCAAAACCTCACTTTCCTGCGCCAGAAAATGTGAAAAATGAGAGCTTTGTTGACAGCTGGGTGCCAGTGGAGATCTAAGTGCGGCTGCCTGTGTTACACCACTCTATTGATCTGAGAGAGGGGACGTTTTATCAGTATCTCTGCCTTAGAGCCTTCTGGGAGATAAATTGGCCCCGGCATGGCATTGGACATTTTCCCCAACAAATCAAAGTCACAGCAATTTATCACTAACTCTCAAGACCAAAAAGCCCCCCAATATAACGACGCGCACACACACATACACACACACACACAAACACACACACACACACACACACACAAACACACAAACTGAGAGAAGGCAAAGACAATAACTCTGTTTCAAAACATTTACCCTCTCACGTTGAGTTGTGATTTGGCATAATGCACATGCACAATGTTTCTTTTCTTCCATTTCAAAGGGATCACGATTCCAAAAAATGTCGTCCAATTAAACGCTCACCAGGCCAAGGCACGCTGGCTTAGACTGATGCTTCCTGGGAAACTCGAGAGCCTACACTGCTGTTTCCGTCCACTCACAGAGCCTGTGAGTTCAGTAAGGGTGCGGGAGGGAGAGCGAGCGAGATGGAGGTAGGCAGCACGCACATTAGGGCTTCATCTGAAGCTGTTGCCAAACAGCTCATTGCTTTCTCGGGCTCCACACACATATTACTACATAGCGCGTGCCTCTGCACTGCAACGCTTGGCTTTGACACGTCGCCATTAGATTGTTCACAAATGGGAAATGGATGCTGGGTTGTTGGCGGTGAAACGTGGAGTTAATTATCCTGCAACATCATATGTTTGAATAGCCAATAGCATTTGTGTTACACGTACTAAAAAGTACAAATAATGTTCTTTCAGTATCATGGATTAGTACAATATAATATAGAATCAGAGCGGATGAAATAGAGGGTTTGAAAATGACTTCTAACTGGACCTATTTCTGTCTGCCAGGCAGCCTCCATAGAAGTCCAGCCCTTGCCTTCCATACAGTATGCAGTGCTCATACAAAATAATTGGCAGTCAGGGACGGTATCTCTTCAAGCAGGAAAGAGTGGCCATGTTGAAATCTCCATTGCAGATCTCACTGTTGAGTCTTAAGAGTCCCAGACGTTATTACTTCCTTCTCTGGGCAACTGTTTTTGTGATAGCAATTCTAATAAAAATCCAGCCACTTTAAGTTTTACTTACAGGTTCCTGCTTTAAAACATTCGGTAACACTTTACTTGACGGGTGAGTTCATAACACATTCATAACAGCTATCATAAACTGCACATAAAGCATTCATGACTGTTTCATGAGACATGACTCAACATTCATACCAAACCTTTCATGAATGTGGAAGACAGAACGACGAGAGCTTGTCAAAATAAAAGTCGCAAAGCAGCATTAACGTTTTTGGTCCAAACCTGTTACCTGATCACGTCACATCTGAGTCAATGGGCTACTCCAGTGTCAAAAATACAGAACATGGTCAAGCAAATCATTTTTGTTTCATAAAAATGTATTTGTTTTATGATGTAACCTTTGCAGATGATTTCTCATCTTTTGCTACTGGCAATGTCCAACCGTTCCAGGTTACACAAATATGGGTCAGCTGAATGTAGGCTAGTTTACCTCTTAGTGTTAAACTCAGTGATACAAGGATACAAGGATACAAGGAAGTTTATTGTCACATGCATATAGTTACTGGAAGTAAGAAATGCAGTGAAATTATGTCTGGTGTCAGCCTATTTGTGCATTTATGGGGGGGGGGGTAAAAAGTGCAGTAGAAGAGGGGTTTAGTAGATTAAGTGGCAAGGGCTGCATAAGAAAGGTGGGGTAGGATTGGGATGGGGGGGGGCACCAACAAGGAGCACCCAAGAGCAACAGGGGCAAGGAAAAACTCCCTTACCAAGGGAGGAGAGGGCAGTGTGCAATATGTGTGTTGGAGAAGCTTCCTGATGAAATAATGTGCTGTGTATGTAGGGGAGAGGGGGAGGGGGCAGTGAAGGGACTATTTCAAACAGAGTACTGTATGTATGATGTATGTGAGTGATGACAGTGAAGATGTGTGTGTGGGCGGGAGGGGAGTGGAGCAGTGACTGTGTGTGTTTGTGTGCAGTGTGTGTGTGGGTAGGTGGGGGCAGTGTGCTGTAAGTATGTAGAGGATGTGTGTTGGAGAAGATCCATGATTACGTGATTACGAATACTTCACAACTTGTATAGTAAAGTGACATTTGATGTAGACTTAATAAGATATTCATGAAATATTTACAAAGGCTGGAGAGATTAAATGAATGGTATCCATGTTACACAAATATGATGTTGGACTTTTATTTTGACAAGATGTCATCGTTCTGTCTTCCACATTCATGAAAGGTTTGGTATGAATGTTGAGTCATGTCTCATGAAACAGTCATGAATGCTTTATGTGCAGTTTATGACAGCTGCTATGAATGTGTTATGAACTCAACCGTCAAGTAAAGTGTTACCAAACATTCTCTATATCTCCTGATATTGAAAAGTATAATCGCTGTGCATGTGGTTTCCTAGGCATTGACTAAAGGCCCAGACAAAAATGTTATTTTTCAGTGGAGATCTTCTTTGAGGTTGTCTTTTAGTGAAGGACTATGTCCTTGTTTTTTGTATAGTAAAATATGGTTAGCAACCTACCTTAGGGTGTACTTTATCATACCGACTTAAATCTAACTAATAAACAAATTCAGTTCAGAATGCACACTAAAGAAGTGTCAAAACACGACTATGCAAGTGTAAACATACAAAATGTCAGAACTGTAGAGATGGAGATATGGAGATACCTAAATTCCTGAATGCACACCAGCGATTATATTATGGAATTGGAATCTCTTTTCTTTTCGTGGAAGGCTGGAGAGTTGGTTGTGTAAGATTTTTCAGTAGATACTGAGTCATCCAGCTGACTGGAAATCTGCTGAACCGGCACAGACTGTCAAACTCTCATTCCAGTCATTCACAGCATGAGCTCAGTCTCATATGGCACGTTAATTTTCTGCTGAGTCACACATCTGATAAAGCCATATGTCACAAAGCTCATACGCCCGATACACTGGAAGGCGCTGCTCTCTGAATGATCACTCAAGGGAAACCTCCCTTCAAAGTCTTTAAGCCCACCTGACCTACTGCAAAGCAGCAAGCCAAGCATTTTGGGCTTTTTATCAATGCGGCCTGCCACTACCTGCAACAGATAACAGTTTGTATTTGTCTGTTACATTGTAATTGCACATTGTAATTAAAATCTAGTACACTGCAATCTATTGTTGAGTACATTATATTGATACTGTGTACATACCAACTGTAAGGTGAGGTTTGAGGATACAATTTGAGTTAGAGTCAGAGTCCGTATAAGTATAATTGTGCTTTTAAATGTTAATTATGAGTGTGCAACGCTGTACTTAATGGTATAATTACAACACAAAAGCACTGTCATATAAAGTGGTACAGTCCAATGTTCAGTCAACTGTGTAAAAGTCTACAAACTGGGTGTAATCATAGGTATAGAAGCTTGCAAGACAGAAGTAAGTATTGCAATATAAGGAGTTTCTTAAAAAATACACTGAAAGCTATTGCCGGTAATTTGGACTGATGCCATTTACAACACAGATGAACATCAAAGACATTCTGTGCTGTTATTTCTCAAATGGAATGATTGCTGCAAGTAAAATGCTGTGCAGGACATGCACTCCGGGTGTATCATCATTATGCATTCATTTCATTCCTCTTCATTGAGCTGTGGCTGGGCCTGTATCTTTACTTTGCAGAAACACTGCAAAGCAGTCAGAGGAAATACTTCACACATACAGTACACACATAACACAAACACACACACACACACACATACACACACACCCTCCATGGTTTGAGGTGCTCCATAAATATAGCTGAGAAATAAAGCACTCTGTGGAAGTTAACGCAGGGTTTTTAAATTCACTACCTTTTAGTTTGCTGTCTCCTTTTTGATGTTAAAAAGGATGATAAATGATTCAATGGTACATATTCAGCAGAAGATGAAATCCAAGCAATCACGGACATGAAGTTCCTTTGAAAAAGAGCACAATAGCTGTGGTTAGACACAAAAAAAGCGTAGTTAAATTACTGGTACACAGCAGAAAGCAGTGGTGGGGAGCTCTTTTCAAAAGCCGTAGGTGGGAAATGGCAAATATTAAGTTGCAAATCGATTTGTGCATGCAGAGTTGTCTGGTTAACCTTGCATGCTCCCAATTTCATTTTGAATTAAACACATTAGACGGCTCTGGTCACTCCTTTCTCATGTTTAATTTCCACCCGATTGTGCAGGGGTGGAAGACAGTGACCACCCCCAGCGGTGCCGGCGTGTCTTTAAGAGGGCTCGGCCCAGGTCTGGCCCTGATGGACCTCATCTGACCCAGCATCACTCTCACCTTATACCATAATCTGACACCTTAATGTATCTATTGTTGGTCGGCAGACATCAGAGAGGACTTGGGGGGGGGGGGGGGGGTTCAATTCAACTCCGAGAGCTCATGCGTTGGTGCCACATTGTCACACTGCTGTTGTGTAAATGACTGTTTTCACACCAATGACTCGGTTGTGTGTGTCAGAGTTATTTGTTTTTTAGATTGCTTTGGTAGATTATAGTGTGCTGTTCTCGGAAAGTGAACTAAGGGAATGTGATGGGAGTTTCAGTGTGCCGGCCATTTCTGTCTGTCAGTGATGGGGAAATAAACTTGAAATGATGAGCAGGTCATGGTAAATGATCACAATCACATAGTACACATTCTTCTGATTGCAATTTTTTTGTTGTTGTTTGCAGGTGTTGCTAGTACTGTTTTGATTGTGAAACTAACGTCATCCCCTTGCTGATTGGCCTCCACCCTGCGGGCTGAGGGAAACATTAGTGTATTGTCAGGTGCCAGACTCAGGTGCCAGACGCTAGAAAAATGTGGCGTCATCATCACGGTTTGAGGTTTTGTCTTGTCTAGTGTTTTTTTTTTGTGGGTCTTTTAGTTTGTAGAGGGTTTTGTTCACTTCCTGTTTTCCATGTCATTTGGTTTTACTTCTTGTCCCTGTGTTTGAGTTCTTGTCAACCATGTGTTCCTTTGTTTATTTTGCCATGTGTCTTTGTTCCTTGTGTCTTGTCTCCGCCCCTCACCTGAGTCTTGTTTAGTTTCCTAATTAATAATGTTTTCTAAACAAAGTTTGGGAGGAGACCATAGCCACAGCCATCACTCACCCCACTTACGTTGGTAGGGAATAAAACCCTCCTTACTGCCCATCACGTCACGCTGGAGTTGCAAAGCCTCCCACCTCCTCCCCTGCTCCTCCATTTCACTATTAGCTCTAAGCTCTAAATTACCCCTTATCCATAGGGGGTGTCAGCGGACTCACATGTGTGATCCCCACTATTGGCATCCCACGACCATGGCCAGCTACCCAGCCAAACTTGCTATTCTCTCCACTTAGTCTATAAGCAATCCAATGGGTGAACTAGTGAATTAGTTGTTTAGCTTGGTTCTTGTGTGCATTGCGTTCACTTTGCCTTGTTGCTTTTGCCCTATCGTCTGTGTCCTTTGATTACCTTCCTGATGTATTTACAGTAAGTCCCTGTCTTTGTCATGATCCTTGCTTCATCATTGTGTTTTCTCATGGTTGCTGTGTTCCTGTGAATTCATTGTTGAGCATCTTGTCGTGCATTTGGGTCCGAACCCTAGTCTGCAGCTGTGACAGTTAATCATTCTAATATTGCCTGACATTCTAAGGCAGAATTTATTGTCATGACATGCATATGAAATCACATGTTGTCAGACACTGAGTTGTGCCTCGCAAAGCATGGTTAAATGCATTTGATGACATTAACATCACATTCAAAGAGGACTAAATAGAAACTGATGATAAGGCTCGGCTCAAAAAAGCATGACACGACTTGGAAATTTAGGAGAAAACCCTTCAAGAAATTAAATTCATAGCTCCTCTTACTGCTTGGAGCAGAAGTTAACAATCCCATCTGTTCATTTAGCAGATCGTGCAGATGCCTTTCATCAAGCCCTGTCTTATACCCGGCACATCGTGGCGCCAGGCACGACACAACTGTGTTTGCTAGTTTGTGGCCAACACAGTTATCATTATGCTGCCAGGGGTGCACACTGTCTCACCCGAAAATGAACCTTGCGTCCAAATCGTTGAATGAACAGGTGTGACAATGGAAAAAACGAGGCGCAGGCGCATGATCCCAAATTGATATTTTGACGACTCTGAAAATGATATCGCCACTGACCAAGAAAACCTGGTCTAAAGTGAAATGTGCGGTATTACACTGTTATTTTGAGAGTGTACTGTCAAGAAATCTAACTAGTCTGATGCACCTATGGCGAGACCTTAGCAACCAGTCCCTGGTGATGCATTGCAAAGACTGTGCTGTGCTTGAATGAATGTGCTTAGGATTCTTTGTCAGTCATTTGAATGTTATCGGGGTGAGCGTTGTTGTTTTTTTTTTCAGCCTATATGTTTTCGATTGTAATCCCTTGTCAGTCAGTACTGTGATTAGTGATCGTTTAGTGGTTGCCTACAAATTCAATAGCTAGCCTAGTACAGACTCATTGGTGTAATGGATGTTACACCTGAAATACACCTATAAATAAATAAACCGGATTAATTAAGAAAAGTAAGAACAACCCTTTTGAACCATGTGTCTGGTGTACTGATTACTACCACCGTCCAAATAGCAAAAGCGAACCCTATAAATGCACTAAACGCATGCAATTTTGATAGTCGAAATAGGTCAGTATGTGTACCCTATGGGAAACCCATAACTCAACAGTAACACGGCATAACATTACAGTGTTATCTGCACCGCACTCTGCCACAGGTTTATAAATGTATAGGCACTTCAGCTATAGTGCATCCAGTCATGAGAGGCCCACTGTATGTTTGAGGCATCATGCTCTAGGTTCCAGTATAACTAGCTTAGGCCAATGCACTGCCTCTTTAGTTCAACAGTGCATTGGATCTGCAGGAGCTGCAGCCTGTATATGCACACAGCACGGTTTGATTGGAAGCCTCTGTGGTTCCGTGTCAGTCAGGGGCTTCGGGGCCCTGGTATGGAGGACAGAAGGGGATGCCTCTGAGCTTGCCAGTTAAAGCAGAGTTAGATCTGTTTGGCTGGGGCTCGGGGTTTGCACGGGGCCAGGGGGGGGTTTGCTGCATGAGTTGCACAGAGCCAACATTTATCTGGCAAAGCATCAACGCCTCACGGGGTGCCCTAGTTTAAATCGGGGTGTGTTCGTGCTCTCTCTGCCCCCCTCGCCAATGAGGGAGACACACAGAGAGAGAGACAGTTGATCAGAGAGAGAGCCTGCCTCTCTGACGTCATGCCTGCTGATAAACAAAGCCTTTGCAAGACAGAGAGAGAGAGAGAGAGCATGGGGAATCTATTTACCAGGGTTGAGAGAGAGGAGCAGACAGAGAGAATTGAGGGAGGAAGGAGAGGGGGAAAAGGAGAAGGAACAAAAAACATTGAGAAATAAAGTGCAAATGAGTGAGGAACAGATAGAGGCAGGGGAGAGGAATGAGAGATAGAGATAAAACATGGAAAAAGAGGGTAAAAGATAGAGAGAAGTATGGAGAAGTATGGGGAGCGATGAGAGGGAGGGGGAGAGAGAGAGGGACTTAAGGTTCACCGTGAAATAGCCGAGTAAGCACTTTGCTCCTCACTTGAAAGAGGCTCTCGGAGTGGAGTTCTCTCCCGTGACTCCTGGGGTATTCCTACTGTAACATCAGACGCCATTCTCAATATCCCCCCTTCCTCTCAAGCTTAGCTGCTCTCTAAACTACAGGCATGCAGTAGCAACACATCCCCCTTTAGATAGAGAGCCATGGAGAGGAGTGAGGCTCTCTGTGATCTGACTGCCATAGCCTCTTCTGCAGTGTGGGACTGACACGCTGAAGCTGTGCTGCAGTGTTCCATCACCTATAGATTACAGTATTCATTTCATGTGTAATGTACAGATATGGATGATTATGAAGATGATTATATGATTATAAAGAAGAGTGGAGGATGTTTTCAAGAGGAAGCAACAGTGTTTTCTGTGGGAGACATTGTGTCTCCTTGTGAGGTTATATTACTTTATTACTTTACTTTTGTGAGTTTCATTACTTTCAGTGATAGATGAATGGAAAATATGGGGGAGAGGAACCTTGTGTAGGAAAGATTTTTTATGTAGCCATTTTGAATGCATACTTTGAAGATGGTTTCTTTCAGCTTCAGTTTACCAAGATGAGTTTCTACAACCTGTCTCCTCAGGATGTCTTTTTGTCATCATGCATTTGTATTGTTTTTAGTTCATAATAACCAAACAAATCTGTCATAATCTTTGTCACGGCTAGAGGCACAAAACATACGTACAGCTATATACTTATACTGCCCTTAGCTACAAAAACACTTTGTAGACTTACCCCCTCTCCCCCCTTCCCCTTCTCAGCCATCTGACGTCCCACTTTTACAGATGATGGATAGCACAAGGCCTTTAATTTACATCATGTAAACCTCCACACACAAATCAAAAGCAAGCGCTGTGCATGGCACAGCAACATGGTGGTAGTGTTATGAGACGACATGTGTGGCCGCTGCTGCTTATTGACGTATCTTCCCAGTCAATCCATTCTGGCCTGCGTTGCAGCAGGCTTTGGGAAAGGTAAATCATTTATGAGCTCGCCTGGTCATCTCGGATGACAGGGAATCTGCTGGAAAATGATTCCTCTCACTCTGGAACTGGAGCTAAACCATTTACCGTAATGACAAATATCGCTTTTGGTCACAATAAAACCCTGTATAACGGAACATGTCACTCTGAAATAGAATTTTATAGTTGCAGGAAATCTCATTGTGCTGGGTTGGAGCAGAGTTTTATGGATGCAGGGAACATGGGGAAATTATGATTGCATCTCATTTTCACATTTGTTCTTAATTTCCCTATTTTTATTACAGTGGTGGTTTGTTTTTCGGAAATTGTTATGTTTCAGTCCATTATCATGCAGCTCTAAAGATAAAAATCTGCATATTGTTTTCTTGTTAAACTCTCTCGCATTCATTGTCAGTTTGATATTTACTGGTTTAATAAAGCCTTTGAAACTAGTATTTTTTTCATGCTGGGGAAGAAAATGGATTCCATACGCATTCTCAGCAGGGAACTTCCTGTTTACAGGAAATATATCTAAGTGTACACTGAATAGGTGGATTTGTCAGGGGATGTATAAATAATTATCTTGTTTAAAAAAACAGGTTATTTTTGGCGTATATCGTGCAGAGTGTGGGAAGATCTTGATGAGTTACATTTCTGTAAGTGCTGAGTAGCTGGTAAGTGCTTTACCGGTACTTGCTTATATTCTGTTGCATATTTAATGGACCGACACAGCCTCAGGTTGAGAATATGTATAAATATATTACTGATATTATAGTTTATTTCACTGCAACATAAAAGTGTGGCCTACAGTAGTCATCATTATGTTGCAGTAAATTAAATGGGCTTTAGGTAAAATACACTCTAAGAATGAGCATTCCACTAGGGACTGAACTAACAGAAAATCTATGGTTTAGGTAATTTTTGATGTTTCCTGTATCAACACATTCTCTGGTTATTGCAGTGCAGCCTCATTTCTAATGGACTCATGATTCAAGTCAGAACATTCAGGCGGAACAAAGAATTTGTGAATGAACGTTCAAATTAGGCCTTACTGAATACCCCAATGATATTGCCGAATAAATTCCTACACACTTCCTACACATTTTCTTTTAAAGAAAGCAGAAAAATATCCTCAGCTGATAAAGGCTTGGAAACAGTGAGATGCTGTGACTTGAATTTTGAAGAAATCGTGTGTCTCACATGGCCAGAAGTGCAGTCTTTCTAAATCGTTTGACATCGCTGTGTCCACAGGGATGACTGTGGTGAAGTATTCATGACCAGGGCAGAGGCATGTCTGGGAAGGTCCCCACGTTGGGGATGTCAGCTCCCGGTCACACGTCATATGTTCACTTAGTGCCACAAAACTGGGCCGCCAGGCATGCTGGGAGAAATCGGTCAGACCCAGTGCTGTCTGCATGTGACCACCTCCTTTATGTGGCCCCTGCCCCCTCACTAGTTTTGTATCCTTCTTTATCCATTCAATTGTAGGCCTTTTTTTTGTATTATTTAAAACCCAAGCATGTATATGAATTGTGCTATATTAACTGAAGCTAAAAGAAACCATCTTCAAAGTATGCATTCAAAATGGCTACAATAGCCATTTATAAACTTGCATTTCCTTTTCTTCACCCACAAAAGCAAATATACTGGAGAGAACTGTGACCTTATTGGCTTCAACTTTTTGAGGCTCAAAAACACAAATAATCAAAACATATTGTTTATTTGCACGCATGCTGTATCAGTCCGGAACAATCAGGCATGTGAGAAGCAGAGATATCGCCTCATTGTGAAAACTAGGGCAGGTTTTTCAACTTTGGGTTTGTTCTTCGTTCAGAAGTTAAGACAAGAAAGTTGCAACGCTCTCTTCCGTAATGGAACTCCAGGGAGAGAACCTGAAGGTCAGCTCAGCATCATAAAACGCAGAAGAGCAGAACAGACTGTATTTGCTGCCTCCCTTCTTTATTTAAGCCAACGTCTGTGTATATCTGTGCCCAGCTGCAATGGCTTCAGCTCAAATTAGTTCTGTTTATCTTATTTCTTTGCACTTCTGTTTTCCCCCCTTTTTCCTCTCTCTCTCTCTCTCTCTCTCCACTGGATGCTTGTTTGACCTGGGGAGAAGTGCTGTCCTCATTCTCCTGTTCACCTTTTTTTTTACCTCTCACACAAAAGACTGTGATTAAGCTGTCATGACCTTATGACCACGGACTGCAGCCAAATTAAAACGGGTGGCAAAAAGATGCTGTTCGTTGATATAGAAAGGTCATGTGACGTCCGGTTTTAGGACACGTGGACAGAACAATATGTGTGACAGCGACTATTCATCCTGAAGGGCTATGACTGGACAACGGACAGAGAAACCACACACTGAAGGGCATTGTTTTGCTGTCTCATATGGTTTGAAGTATAAAAATACTCTGCAGTTCAATAATGTTTGCATCTGCCATTTTGGCATGGGAAAACATTGATTGCAAAGGATCAAAAAACATTCTGTAAACACAGCTCTGACAAGGTTGTCATAAGTCAGCAGCACTCCCTGATAGCAAAAGAGCAGGCATCAGAGCAGTTGGGACACGCTCACAGAGTATGTTCATTTGGAGTCACTGACTGGATGTACACTGACATCATCAGAGAATTTCCAGTGGTTGTAATTAGTCCTCTGAAATCCCTTCCAACATTTGGGTTTAATACAACTGAGGGGTCAACTCCCAGAGAGGCCAGACAGAGGGACTGGCAAGAGTAAATTAGCTGGACACTGTTTCAGGGCCCAGTCTAAACATCAAAGACTGCATGAATAATGAGACCATTAGTTGTCTGTACCTAGTATTACCATAAGGACACACGCGAGGACCTTTTCTGACGCATCCACACATTTTAATCGAATCGACCGGAAGTTCTAATCAGAGCGTACGCTTGAAATGGAAATTTTAATTGTCCTATTTATGTGCACATTCAGTTTTCAGGACTTAAACTGCCACATGAAATGTCAATCATTTTGCCTGAGGAAAATATGGAGGAATATTTTGTTTGGAGTTATAAATATGTTAACTTTGCCTTATTTGCCCTTATCTGCTGTTGGGAATTCCATTTTACTCCAATTAAAAGACATTTCTATAATCCACACATACACAAAATTGACATAGTAACAATGGACATGTTTGCAAAGTTATGGCTTAAGACAGTGGGGCCGATGAAGTCTTATGTCCATCTTTTGTTCCTTTAACATTTCTTATGAAGCAAAGCTTGAGGTTACTGTCATTGTTCTGACACTGACATTGCATGAAGTACTTACAGTATGTTGTGAAATACACCACAAATAGTGTTCCTCAAGCAACAGAAGGCCAAGCAAGTGACACCAAGAACTAGGTTGTTGCAAATACTGTATATACACTGTATTGTAGTCGGAGTAGACCCGTTGTGAAATACCTCAGAATCAGTTAGTGAGTTAGTGGTACAGACAAGGAATTGTGTAGTTCCAGCCGATGGTGTCACTCTAGCAATACAGACAAAATAGGCTAGAGAATATGCAAAACACAACATATAGACAATACACAACGTGTAATAGGCCAGAAACAATACAAAATATACACAATATACAATAAACAATAAACAAAAACGCAGTCTTTAAATATAAATGGGTGAGACTGAGGAAGAGAATAATCCAGTTGAAGGTCTCAGCTTGGACAACAAAGTAGACCATAATGGTGTTCATTATCACAACTCTACACTAATGAAATCAATAAAACATTTTGAGACCAAGCTGCAAGTGATTTAATGAAGAAAAAATACACCCACTGCTGAAATGCATGTGGAATACCATTATTGGAACTTGTGTTGAGATGTCCTTGAGGCATAACCCTTAGAGAGAATAACCCTGAGCTCCCAAAATCCAAATAACCTATTTGCTTTTAAGGGGGTAGAGTAAAATGACTGTCCTTGGCATGCCATTTCTTCTGTCTTTCTTTCTTTGTCTTTCTTTCTTTCCTTCTTTCTTTCTTTCATTGTCTCTTTCGTTGTCTGTCCCTGACCTATCTTCAGTGCACGTTGGGCAGCAGACAAGCGGTGTGCACTGAGACTCCTGTCGTCCAAATGTACGTTCAGCGGAAGAGTCCGGAACAGATGGCCCAGATCCCCGGCATGTTCCCGCTCTGGTAAAAGCTCAGTGTGATTAAGCCGGGGTCCTCTGCTAACAAGTCACTTCAGGATGGCGGAGACCTGGTGCCTGAGCGTGATACATTATTAACAGCCACTCCGGGCTCCTCTTGTCTCCTCTCCCCTCCCACAACGTGCCTCTTTTGGGGGGGGGGGGGGGTATTTCACAAAGCAGGATGGATGTGGCATAGAGTTTCAATGGCCTCTAGCCAGGCACCATTCTGCTAATCTGTGAAATTGGTATGATCGGATGGACACTGTAACCTGCTAAATCCTCAAATGGATTCAAGGCCTGGGAAAATACTTGTGTGGTGCATTATTTCATTTTTTTGCTCTTTTTTTTTTACTCTGGGTCTTCCCTTCTCAAACGCATAATCCCTGTTACAGCAACGCAAAGCTAATCCTGACCTCTGTCCAAATCAGCGCACTTGGCTGGGATCCACCTCCGAAATCCTGAATGAAAAGATTCTGTTAAAGCAACACTTCTCTGACACGGGCAGGCGGAGGCTGGCGGAGCATGTGTATGCGTCCCACAGCGACTCACAAAGTTCACAGTGAGAATAGGGATACAGCCAGCGACGAAACAAATCCCTTAAACCACATCTACAGATCCCTTTTATCCATTTTAGGATAGAACAGAGAACAGACTTATCCCAAATCTGATCGGTTTCAGTACAGCAGAAGCAACTATATATGGCTAATTATGTAATATGAATTCATAATATGTCAATTGTGCATAATCAGGTGGGAAGATTGTATTGTAGGAAAAATATGTACGTGGTCAGTGTTAAACCACATGTTTATGTGGATTACACGCCAAGAGGTTGCATCTATATGTACCTAACCTCGTAAACCAGACTCTTCAATTCGCTTCTCTTCGTGCAAAGATTCTGGCCAGGCGTCATTGGCAAACGTCTTCTTCGTGATGGATGGACATTTGTTTGAAGTTTAAAATCATTGGAGTTCCTTAAAACAACGTTTGGTAATGACATATGTTAACCTGGGGGGACGCAACGATAATGATAGACTTGCAACTTACAGTGAACGTAGTGCTCTCAGCCACACCCTTTGTTTGCTGGTTGGTTGGTGGTTCGCTGGTTTGGTTTTCTACACGAGAAATCCGTGGAAAGCACATCTGTGCCAGTCTATGACTGAAGCGAAATTAAATTGAGCGGAAGTACGTAGACGGGCGGAGACAGGCTAGCATCAACCTGCTTTGACCTTACCCAACTTTATTACTTTACTTAGTGGTGTTGCTAACAATCTTTTCAGATGCAGTTTAGTTATTTAGATCCAGCAGACTGGGTTCTACATGTCAAAATGGTCAATACTGCTCATGCAATAAATAGAACCAATGAGCATTGAATTGGTTTTACTAACACTGGCTTTCAACTCTACATACAACTCAACATCAGGGAATGTTCCATAAAAATTATCGTTTGAGAGTTGTAAATGTAGAACTGGGGTAATGGAGGATTCCCCTGTCAATGATTTGACACTAACATTTGGCATTTGAAGCTCGGATTTGACATCATCGCCACATCAGGTGGTAAACAGATTTGATGCCTTATTTTACTGCTCTTGGGTGCAAGTGTCACTGACACACATTGGCACACCTATGCACATTCAATGATGTTTGTCACTGGCCCGTGATGTCTGACCTGAACTAATTGCAGTGATTCAGGAAATGATGGATCCTAAACACATTCTGATTTGGTACCTCGCTCTTATAAGCACTGGAGCAGATGCCTGTGTTTGGAAATGGATGGGTTTGAAATCCATGGATTTGATTTTCACCACCATGCTCCTCACTCGTTGAGAGCTTGCCCTGTCATCTCTTATTAGTGCTGCCTGACTTCTGTAACAGTGTTGTGAACAAATAAGAGCTGAGGGTTACCCAGGAATGCCTGAACATATTACCTGAAAATATGAGGATTTTGTCCAGGCATTTTGGCAGGTAATCAATAGAAATTACTGTTTTTATTCCAAGCGAGACAGTGCACCAGTTTGACACCTCAGTGTGCTTGGTGATGCACTGGACTTTTATACGGTTTGCTCTGTGTATCGGCATGGAGTTTTTAATGCAGATCCAGGCAGTACTACCTGTCTTGCCACTAACAATGAGCACTCCATTCATTGATTCTTTTTTTCTTTTTGTGATTCTGTTGCAGGAGTACCAAATCGACATAATTTTCGCCCAGACGTGGACAGACAGTCGACTAAGATACAACAGCACAATGAAAATATTGACTCTGAACAGCAACATGGTGGGTCTGATCTGGCTGCCTGACACCATATTCAGGAACTCAAAGAATGCAGACTCTCACTGGATTACCACACCTAATCAGCTCCTTAGAATATGGAATGATGGAAAGATCCTCTACACACTGAGGTAAATTTGACGTGTGTGTGTGTGTGTTTGTGTTCCTGTGTGCCTGTGTGTGTGTGTGTGTGTGTGTGTGTGTGTGTGCATGTGCATGCATGCGTCAGTGTGTCTGATTTATCTTTTTTTTTTATTACTGAGCTAGAATATTGTAGTTGAATATTACAAGATAAAAGTGAGATATAGTTGCGTATGCTAACCACAGACCATTACTCACAAACAATATAATGTATTTGAAACTTTGTGAAAGCGTTGTTCAATATTCTTTAAAAGCAGCAACATTCTACAAATGTAACTGTTGTTTACAAAACTTTTGAAAGAAAACATTAGGATAAATGATCATTCAGAAGCGATTTCACATGAGGACTACATTTATAATTAGGGGATATTAACACATTAGAGGTGACATTTGGAGACGAGATGCAAACTAAAAAAACTACAAATGGCCCTTAATGAGACATCTGGGACGTCTGTTCTCAGGACCGGCCCTTTCTGAGCTCTTAATCCGTCGCCTTGACTGTTGGTGTGACTGATCCTCTTGAGAACACAAAAGGGGTCTGCTTAATTGGATTGTTTTAATATCCAAATGAAAAAAGTAATCAGATGGCACTTTTTTGAAAGAATATCAATGACCATTTCAGTGACAAGCTCTTTTGTCCATGAAGGCCCTCTTATTTTACCTCACCCTCTTAATGTTGTCAGTTAAAGTTAAAATTAGACAAACTTGCTAAAACAAATCAAAGTGTTCAACAACAGTAAAGTTGTCCCTGTCACAGCTGTTAATAACTTTGATATCAGAATGTCACTAAAGATTCCCTCGTGGGGTATATGAGCACAGGTGTCAACCTCCTGACAGCTTTGGCCATTATAAAGTTTGACAGATCTCGACTCTGTTCTGAGCCTTTGTGGAAGCCATTAAAAAACACCGGCTCCATGGGAAGCGCTTTCCTTTTTGGCTGCAGGATAAACAAATCTTCAATCATCTTTTTGCTGAAATGCCTTTGGTGGAAAAGAGTCCCAGATTTGTTGCCAGAGATTGCTCCTGGCCTCGGGTGAACTGGCAGATTGTGGTAGCGCTTAGACATGTGAAATGTGACTTCATCGTGGCCTCTGTATGCCATGGATCAGCGAAGAGCCCTGTCATCGTGACACAGCCACTGAGTTAAGCTGGGGAAAGTTTAGCACAAACAAGGCCGCTTAAAGTTCAGCCAGTCTAATGTGTCGCCTGATCTTATTCATAAGCCTCATAAATAAACACACATTTTTTGTACATGCTGTGACAGACAGGGACAACTTCACTGGAGCGCAAGGGGCCGAACGTGTTTTTGGGAATGGTCCAGAGGGAGAGGGCACTGTTAACTCATTGAGTGCCAAAAACGTAATATTACGTTTTTCCTTCCCATGCGTTGAGTGGCAAAAACGTAATATTATGTTTTTAGCTTTTTTTTTTAATTACGAAACTAGACACTCTAACACATCTTATATGTGATTTTGGGAACTCTGTGATGAATGGAAATTAAATATACGACGATCGAAAACTCATGAAAACGCACGATCATTTTATCATAAGACATTTTATCATAACTCGGTTGCCGCTTTGGGTCGAATCAGTGACGCATGCATGTCAGGTCAAAACCAGGCCATTTTCGTGGGTCTATCACTAGGTGGCAGTCTCGACAGGTCTCGCTGATCACTTCCCGGAAAGTTTACAGGCAACACTTCATATTTCATGAAAGACGTTATATCTCCATTTCTAGAAAAAAAACAGCGATTTTGATGAAAACTAGCCACTGTTTATCTTAGGATTTCTTAGGAACAAAGGCGTGTAGAAATACACGGTTTGCACCCACTGAGAGCTTAAAGTCTCACCTTTTAAACGAGCCATTGTATGTGTTCATAGCTATAACACAGAATATGCTGTGGCTGTACAAAAATCATCAACAATGGTCTAGATTGCTGGCACTCTAGTAGCCTGGTCCTTACCGCCTGTGACTACATTTCTCTTTGTCATATAGTCTGGAACAAAGTAATAATAATCTGTCTCCGTAATGGGCGGATGCTTATTTTGAGGTTTAGAATCATTGGAGTTCCCTTAACCAATCAGCAACATTTGGTAATGACGTGCTGTGCGCCGGAGTTCAGGCTTTTACGCTTACCACTTCTGCTCTCAGTAGTAAACAGACCGCTGGCTAGTATGCAGGCTACCTGACCGCCAGGGCAGTCTCTTCGTAGTGGATATATCTCTAACTTGCGCCAGCCACAGACCGAGAGTTGTATACCAAAAGCGTCACATCGCCGAGATTATATCAGCTCTTGTCACACGCCAGTTTTCCCTCTTATCTCTTCTCGCCGCTTATCAGACGATTGTTGTTCTACGCAGCCCGGTGACTTCGTCGGAGCTTACTTTGTTCTCCACGGGCTGTTCAGACTACACTCTCAGATAAATTGGATTGTACTGACGACCTACGTGTTATTTAATCTGGAGCTTGCTCAGTTAAACTAACAGTTGTTCGGCATAAAACAAAGCACCTTGAGCCACGCTCGGTGACTGGCTAACGTTACTGTCCACAAGCACGGTAGCCTCGCCTGGAGCCCAGCTCGGCCACAGGCTAGCCTCTGTCAAACACAAACACGGAGCGGTTTACCTTGAGCCCAGCTCGGTAACCGCTAGTCCCAGTCAAGCACAATCACAGCAGCCTTGCCTTGAGCTCCGCTCGGTAACCGGCTAGCTCACGTCAAGACACACCGCCTCGCCTTGAGCCCCACTCGGTAGGGTAGCTAGTAGCTAACATTCCATTCCTTAAGTAGGCCTATGCCGCATTGATTTTGTTAAGGTAATTTGAGAGTAGCGGGGAGAATAACGAGCAGCAAACGTTTATTTGAAAACATGATAAGTAGTGATGCACGTAGTACACTTGTGCGTTTAGGTTTAGCCATCACCATCTGATAAATCAAACTTTTCCCAAAGCCAGTTGGAAGGAGAGTTATATGTCCTTGCCATTTATAAAATTGACAAGACAAGCCTCTTGCTCCTGCTTTAATTGTGTGATGCCCTCGAGAGTTGCAACAACTTCGCGGATAGCTTCTAGCGTCTCTTCCTCCGTCGCCATTGTTGCTGTGCTGTTGAACTACAAGCTTCGCTGGACTACAAGCAACTCGGCAGGCAAGTTCCGCGTCATCACTCAACTGTTCGCTGATTGGCGCGGTCGTACGCGAACCGCATAATGTGGGTTGGGCCAGACTACGTGCGAGGCTGAAATCAAATTTTGGCCGGAAGTACGTAGGATGGTAACACCAGGCTAGCACTCTAGGACAAAGCTTCCGAAAACAGCTTGGCATTCAATGAGTTAAGTCACTCAGATTCACAGCCACAAATTCAAAACCATTCATCATGCCTGCTATCTGGACAACTCCCAGGCTTATCAGAAGCAGAGTTGATAACTACGCAAGATTTGCACATACACCTTGTTTACCATCTTTAAATCATCCCCAAAAGTACCAGTGATGGGACGGGCAGACATAGCAGTGAAATCACTGGGAGACATACAGGTCTTAAAACTAAACTGATATTCATCTTAATTTCTTGTGAAAAACTAACTTAACATTAGTTATAAACTTCATTCAACTTATTTCCTGTGATCCTCTCAATGCACATATGAATTGAGGCTGGTTCTGTAGTCCATGCTTCAGGATATCTGTTTCACAGTAGCATAATGCTTTGACATTGAGCATATTGCCTATCCTGTCACTACCACCCGTTAGGGGCGAGCAAGGCCCTCTTAATGTGTTGTAACCATTATTGTTAACTTTACAGGAGGTCCTCATTTTGTAGATAACTGTATAGTGTATAGGGCAAGTTTTGTCTATGTTGTTTTTTGTTGTTGCTGCTGTGAGACAGTATGTAAATAATATCGCAGACATGCATAATGAAAGCAGATGTGAAGGGAGTTGGCGCCAGCGGCTGTTTTCTTCATAAATAAATGGAGTTTGTGTATATGTTAGCTGTGCTTGTGGAACGTTGGTAAACCTCACTCCCAGACGCCTCAATAGTGCTGCTGGCATGCGAGCCAGTACCCTGGGCTATTGGCTCAATTGTCAGCGCGCTCGCCTCCCGATCCAAGGTGCTGCTGTTTCGCGGGTTCGAGTCCGGGCGTGTGCAGGGCTGAATCTGTGTTCAACACAACACAGGTTACATTGGTGCCGTGACCCGGATCGGGAGTGAGGTTTAGGGGGGTGAGTGTAACGGATGCCAGCTAGCTCAGCTGTGCTTGTGGAACGTTGGTAAACCTCACTCCCCGACGCCTCAAGAGTGCTGCTGGCATAGTAGCCTGGGCTATTTTTTTTTTCTTTTTCGCATGTCCAAATTTCCGTAAAGGATTCCCGGGACACTGAAAGACCGGGGTACACGAAACTTGGTGGGCATGTAACCCCACATGGATAGCATGGAACCATCGTTTTTCGTTTTGATCTGTAGCCCCCCCGCTGGACTGGACCCCCCGAAAGGAGGGTAGGGCAGACACAGTTTTCTGTGAATATCTTGAGAACCGTAGGGCCTAGGATGACCAATTTTTTCCGTATGTTTGCCTCCAGGGGTCATGTTAACCCATTCCATGTGCACACATGTGCATAAACAGATACACACGCACACACATACATTCACAGTAATCATACGTATGACACATACTCACACAGTAGACATATGTACGCATGCATGCACATGCACAAACACACATACGCAGACAAACACACAAGCACGCACACACACACACCCACACACATAAACATAAACGTGTGCACGCACACATGCACACAATTCAAGAATTTCTCAGAATTATGAACAGGCAAGATGGGGGTGGGGTTGTATAAAATCAATTTTACATGTGAAATCTATGAACTAATCATGTTTTGGTACTTGTTGTCTAGCAGATACCAGTGAGAATTGAGTGTGGATAATGCAATTTAGTGAGACAGTTAGAATCATATAGGCCTTTCAGCGTGATTTATTTTTGTGAAAAAAATGTGCTGGACTGGGCGGCGGTCATATTTTGTACCGCTCTGCGGTACATCTAGTTTACATATATTGCCATATATCACATTTTTGTATGGGGTGGACCTTCCTCAGTCACCTTTGGAGTGCCTGGATTCGTTTTCCTTCTCACGATTGAGTGGCCTGTGCACAGAGGGGATGGGCGTGTCGAGTGTGGGGCTTAAAGAAGCAGCGGGAATCAGGGCGCTGTATGAGTTGAAATTGTATGTATTTCCAAAAACCCTATTTCTTAACGGAATGTGGCAAAATAATTGTTTTTTCTCGATTATACTATTTTTGTGATTGTTTGGAGCCAAAATTGAGATTAAAATTTTGAAATGTGAAATTCGATTAATTGCACAGCCCTACTGTATATTAACAAAGATATTATTGGCATGTCTATGGTATGTTTTTTGTTGGTTTGTTGGTTTGTGTGTCAATAAGCAGGGTTATTAAAGAAAAATATTGGTCCAATTTTTGTGAAACTTGGTGGAATAGTGTAGCATTTTGTATTGCATTTTGAGCATATCTGACCCAGCAGGGAAACGCTCTATGAATTAAGTTTTACTTTCACTAACATTATGAGATACTGCATTTGGCTCAGACAGAGGTCGGCACACTCCAAATGCCTCTCTAGTTCTAGCTGAAAAATATTTTAATCCTTCTCCATTTTAGGAGCACATGCACAACCTAGAACACTGAGATTCCCTCAAAAAGAGCAGGAGAAACATGCACCTGTTTCATGAGGATCACTGAAATGTCTCCTATAGCTAACACCTTCCATTGAAGCCAGAGGCGCTATATACATTGTTTCACTACCCAAGAGTGGGATTAGATAGTGAGGGGTGGGCCTTGAAATTACTTATTTACCATACATGCACGTTTATATAAAACACGGACAGACACATTTACGTTTATATAAAAAAAATACTGAATTCTGAACAGCACACACATAGATGTCTGCTATGTTTATATAACAGGGCACACACATAAAAAGATTCAGTCCATAATTTTAAGTTAATAATCAGTGTTCCATATCAATATAGTCTGTAGTGGTAGCCATGGCAACAATGGGAAGTAGTGTTCACAGCTAATTGATTGATGAGATTGATGTGTGTCATTGCATTCACATCAGTAAGAAGAACAGTAGCAAAAACAAGTGTATGGATTTGTTTACTGTGCTATAAGCAAGCTAGCATCCCTCCACCACGCTCATTATGGAGTCATCCTATCTCCATTCCATCAATTATTTTTGTGTGCTGAGACACCTTTATGGTAATGTTCTCTTACGTATTATTTATGCTGTACTTTGACTCCGACTCAATGTTTCATAAGAAATTAGCTGTAAGCTTCTTTATAGCCTCTGTGTTGTATACTCAGTAAAATAAAAAGTTAAAAACGTGACAGACATATCTAAAAATAAAAAATAAAATCCATTGCGGTCTTCTGTCTGTCTGCATGTTGCCCCAAGCTCAAACAACAATGCCAAAACTCTAGCTCTTAAAAAGATGCATTCCATACTTTCTCCCAAGGTTGACACTGATGAAGGCCCTTGTCAAAAGCCGCCTGTCACTGACAACCACTGCAAACAAAAATCTTGTTCTGTGTTGGTTAACAGAAAGCCAAATCACAAGAAAAAATAGATACTTTTAAAAAAGAGTGAAACTCACCTCCAGCGTAAGGAATGTATTTTTGGCGGAGTGCGTCTTGGTTAATTTATTTCTTTGAGCGAGACTTAAGACAGTGGCCTATTTGGTGCTCCAGCCTGTTTCCTGAGAAGCAGGGGATGCAAATCTGCTATTTGGACCAGGGGAGATTTCACAGCCGAGCAGAGCAACTTTGTCATCCTGTCTCCAACGCTCTGCCAAGCATTTCCTTGGCAACAGGAAGGCCCCGCATTCAGGCTCACAGGCAAGTTCATGACAGTCCAATCAGGAACAAACAGTATTAAAAAAAACAGCGACCCACCACCACCACTACTACCACAAACACACACACACACACACACACACACACACACATACACACACCTCAGTACAGAGGCACATTAGGAATCAATATTCATGGACTCTGCAGTCCCACCAGTGGTAGTTGATGATTAAGGGGGGCAGTGAAATGCCATGCTCCAGATTAATTGCTCTCGTTGGCGTTGTTGTCAGCTCGGATAAACAATGGAGGCTATTCAGGTGATGAGGATGCTCCCTCGCGCCAGGGCTCTGTACACTCTCATCTTAGATTGTCTGTACAGATATCCTCATAATTTATTCCCTGGCGTTAGTCACAGTCTTAACACCTGATGTTGATGTATTGTTACCTTCCACCAAGGAGATTATGTTTATTAGTTATTATGTTTTTTGTTGTTAAGCTAAAGAAAATAGAGCACATAACTCCAGTTCTCAGGTCTTGGCACTGGTTCCCAGTTTAGATTCCTAGACAGTGTAGCTTATGCCAAGCATAACCAATCCTCCTCTGTCGTAACAGCACATTAAATTACTATTGTGTGATAATGTGCTAGCCTGGATGCTAGACGTATTTAGCCCCGCCCACAACATTTGAGGTCGGGAAGTTCGGTCTGGACTTGTTCTTTTGTGGAGCAACTATGCCCGAACCAGAGCTGTTCAGAGTCACAGTTCGGACCAGAACTCCTGAACGGTTTTGTTCAGAGCTGAAAATGCAATTGTGTTTGACAGAAGACAGATGTACAGATGTAGGTTGCTAGTGACAAAACATCAGCTTTCAGCATGGTACGATGTCTTTGTAAGTGACATTTAAATAAAAAGTGTTTCATTCTTCCTGGTTGTTCCTTACAAAAACGCTGTTTGCTAAAAGGTAGACATTTAGATTTCGCTATCACGTCTGTTGTACAAGATATTTACAGCGCAATAACCAGAAAAAAATGTTAAGGCATTTGTGGAGAAGAAGGCATTTGGAGAAGAAGAACCCCTGTATCAGTTGAAACACGCACCATAATCATATCCCAATGGAGCAGTATCAGACTCAAATTCTGACTAGAATTGAGTATAACGACGTCAGGCTAATAATGAAATAACTTTGAACGGGAACTTGTTATTGGTTTGTTTGTTTGTGTCTGTAAGCACGGTTATGCAAAAACTACTGGACCCATTTTTATTCAACTTGGTGGAATGGTGTAGCGTGGGCCAAAGAGGAACCCGTGACATTTTGGAGCAGATCTGAGCCAGGGAACAGCTATGTGAATTAAGTTTCACTTTCACTAGCATTGCAAGATTGGGTGGAGGACAGGATGCTCCAAGAGTCTTTGTAGTTTGGATTTAAACTCACTTCGAAATAGTTCTGAGAAAAACCTCTCCGTTGCTCTCAACATTGTGTGTAACATGCTGTTTTGTACAGTCAGGCTGTGATGTGACTTTCCTTGTCGCAGTCAAAGGCATTTCCCTGTGATGCAGTCACTGGCCTACATCTGTGCTCCCCGTCTCACGGGACTGGAGCGCGATGTTGTGGGGTGTGAGGTGAGGCACAGGTGTGTGTGGGGAATACACAAAACCAATCTCCGTCCTCCGTCAGACATAAGCCAACAAATGAGAACTGTCTCGGATACTTACCCTCTCATTCCTATCCTGTTTGACTCGCCATGTCTCCCAAAGTGATGTAGTTCTCAAACAGAGCTGTCCCAGGGCCTCTGTCTAGTGTGTTCTGCAAACAGCGATATATTTGTTAGACGTCTGTGCAGAGGTTGTATCAGCCCTCCGAAGGCTGCCAAGAGGTTCTGTTTTAGTTTTTTTGCACCATGCCCTTCACCTCTTGTAATGTGCAGGTCTTGTTGTGCTCTAGTGGAAAATTGGGTTTTGGAGTGGATTAGGTTTGGACAGACATGCCAAGTTACATCTGTTATGATTTGTACTGTGTACTTTTTCCAAGTTTGAACAATTTGAGCCCAGAAACTTTCCTATGAAACTAAGGAAACTTTCCCTCTTCATTAAGCAAGCGGTAAGATACTGTACATTGTTCACTAACTCTCACTCTCCATATTGTATCTCTAACATCTGTTCTGAGCATCATTTAATTATACGTTTTGTTTGGGATGTTTAAAAGAAGATTGAAAAAAGAAGAAAAATGCTTTGCAAAGCTCCAAATGATCCACAAAATGTAATAGTATGTAACAACGGCCCTTAGCTATTCTAAAATCCAAAAATCAGTGTAACCTACGGCCTCTCGGGGCTTATTGCTTAAGAGCATTATTACAATGTACTAACAGCCATGTCATGTAGTGTGTCCAGGAATGAAAATTAGCACCTGCCAAATGGTGGTAAAATACGAAAGTAGCTGGTAGATTTCAGACTCGTTTCCAAAATGTAATCCACCTCTGAGTATGTCCCTGATGATAACATTTCTATGAATCTGTTGTAGGGTTTCATGATTGTTCTCAAATGTATACGCCCATGATTAATCTTCAGTAAAGAGAGCAATATATTCCAATATTAAGTCACAACTTGTGCTATAATTACAATCAATTCTTTAGTTGCTCAATTTTGGAAACCCTCACACATTCTATTTTATCCTATTTTAGCAATCTAAAACGCATAGTCACTAGCGAATACCTTAATTAGATTTAGTGGATTGTCCAGTCCACATTGGGAGTGGTTTTGTTATCAAACGTTATCAAACGTCAGGCAGATGGCGCAACAAGGCGTTCCTATGTTTCTTAATCAGTCATGAGTGTGTTTTGGGCATAACATAATTTAAATCAATGAGGATGATGACAGTGACAGTGTGTCTTCAGCTGTGCTTCATATGCATCTTTCGCTATAGACCAGGTTTTTCTTGGTCAGTGGCGTAATGCTGTTTAGATGGTGTAAGATAGCGATTTTTAGATAATGCGCCACCTTAGGTCGTTAATTGCCACACCCTTGGGCGCAAAGCTTAATAAAAGTGAAGTGCATGGCACAAAACTTGAGTGTAAAATAGTAATAAACTTTGCATCGGGATGATAATCCGCTTTGTGCCAGGTTTTGCGTTGTGAAAATAGGGCCCTCTGTGTCTCTCTCTCTCTCTCTCTCTTTCTATTTTTCATTCTCTCTTTCTGTCTCTGTCTCTCTCTCTTTCTTTCTTTTTCTCATTCTCTCTGTCTCTCTCTCTCTCTCTCTCTCTCTCCCTCCCACATTCTGCAACAATTGGTGAAACACACAGCCACACACACATACACATGCACACAGACACAAAAATTATACATATCAGTGATATTAGGACCCATTTTGGACTCCAAATAATACTTGAAATATACATTTCAGGCCCTCTGTTGGCCTGCCTATTTTCTATAACTGTCTGTAATATAAGAAGTATATTCTCCTGGGGACGTTACACATCAGGTATATTTGCGATAACTGTCCTTAATCATAATCAGATATTATATATTGGGCACCAACAAATCAGGCTTAGTGTGCATTAAATGCTCCTAATGTGATCGGTTATTACATTTTCAGCTTTATGACATGATGGGCCTCTTACAAGCCCTGTGACTGCACTGTGTGAGGTAGGTAGTAGCCTAACTCATGGAGCTGTTTTTCTGTGTCTCTCTAGGCTCACCATCAACGCTGAGTGCCAGCTTCAGCTGCACAACTTCCCCATGGATGCCCACTCCTGCCCCCTCATCTTCTCCAGCTGTGAGTTCCGCTCGAGCCCTTTCATCATCTCTGCCTCTTTCTCTGCAACAAATACAAAAATACGTCAAGCATATCAAAGATGCATTCATCATGGTGTCTGCTGGATAAGCAAACTTTGGCTGGTGTGGAGTTTGGGTTGTTTGCAGTTGAAGAGATCCGAGAACGTATTACCATATACATAAAATGTCATAGTAGAGAGAGTTTCCTTTGCTTCTGTGTGTGAGAGGAGAATGTGGAGGTGCAGATATGTTTTGATGTTATGTTATTGCTAGTGTTTTACAAATGATATATTTTTAAGAGGTTTTAACAATACTTCATTGAGGATCAAAGAAAGAATAAGTTAAAAATAACATCAAACACTGTGGGGTTTTTTTAGTAAGTAGACATGCCATTGTCAACTCAGATAAAAATAAATATTACATATGTTTTCACAGGTTATTAGATAGGTTTACTTGCAAGAATTGAATTTATACTGTATGTGTGCTGCTGTGCTTGTGCTTGACTACCTGATCAGATCCTATCAAAACAACAGAAATAAGGAAGTAAATATAGACTATATTTGACCAGCTCATCTGCAGAAGCAAAATGTGACAGATATAGTGTGGACCACTGAAGTGAAGTCATAGGTGCTTTGATCTGTGCCTTGGACCCTCAGCTTTAAAGCATATATGTATTTATATTGCCGTCTTATTTATATTGCATTGTTAAGAAGGTGTGGTGTTTTTCTGTTTATGAAGGTTCAGGTTGAAGAAAGATGCTAGTCTTTTTTTCTTCAAATGTCAAATGTAGTGGAAGCAGTGGAATGAACTGTTGTTCTGCATGATGTTGTGTATAGCTAATTTCAAATGATTCACTTCTTTTTCAGGTAGGTCAACTCAAATTTAAACATTTGCATCATAGGCAAGTGCCTTTAATGCTATAAGCTAAAGTTAACTGAAAGAACAGAGCTAATCTAAGTTTGTCTGTTAGAAACCAATAAAATACCGTGACTGAATCGTTAAGCCATTTTACTATCTACTGTTGGAGCTGTTGCCTTCTCCCCTGTGCTTCCTAAGCTGGTCAAATAGCAAGTGATCACTTACTAGCAACTGGTCCAATAGTCACTGCCTTTAATTAAATGATTTATAAACAGCAGAGGGAATTAACAGAATGTGGGAGGCTGCAGATGCAGTGAAGTTTTCTCATCCATCACAGCAAATTCAAATCCAATTTACATTTAAGCCTGGCAAAACAACCAATAGCATGGTTAACAGACTGGTACAGGGGCTGTAGTGGATTTCTATTGTACCTCCCCAAAGTAAAACATACAGCCAAGATGGCGTGACAGGGCAGGTGGCGGAAAATCAGTTGCTTTATGCTGCTGGCATTAGTTCATTTCGGTGCACATTAGTAGGCTCCAGTGACCAGGCAGCTAAAAGCCTCTCACCTAAAAGAAAAAAACACACCAAATGCATGTGGATTGTGTCATAAAATGTCTCTTAATGAGGACATTGGGCCTAAGAAAAAGAAAAAGACACGTCAGACATGTTGCAATGTAAATCTCCTCCACAGAAAGAGACAAAGGGAGAAAGGAAATCACCCCCTTCAGAGCTCTTACACCCACATACAAACAATATACTCCAGCTAATGTAGTGTGGCGTATTATTTGGGATAAAGTCATTTGTAGCTGGTTTGTAAGAAGCAGCCAGTGCATGATGGTAAGGGAACTGAAAGAAAGGTAATGGAATTTTGGAGGTCACCGACATTCCAATGAAGAATGTATTCATATCATCTTCATCCTTGTCATCATCTTAAGTCATGGGCCACTCTGATAATAGAGGAATTCTCAGATCTACTAGATACACCTATAGGCACCTGTTCTTTTTTTATTTCAAAAACCAACAGGACATGAGACTGAAACTAAAGAGGTGATTTCTTTCTTCAAGATGTGTTCCCAGACTCACATTGCTCCATCTTGAATGCCTCTTCAGATAGATCTGTCTAATTAAAGAGACAGCACCATACTCTAGACAGAGACACTTCAGTTTTACTAGCCTAAGGTCAGAGATTCTCAATCAGATTAGCTCTATGTAAACATGTTCTTTCTCTGACATCAGTGCATGCCATCCTTACTGATTCCTGAATGAGTAAGTCCTGCTTGGCTGTATTTGACACTTTAACACATTAAAGCAACACCAAAGAGTTTTTTGTACCTTAAAATAATGTTTCCAAAATCGTTTCAGTGGTTCATCAACTTGTGGGTGAACGGCACTTCTGCATTCGCTTCGCAGCCCTCTATCGGCTATAACCGCACTATGTAAGTTTGCCAGATCGGGTAGCGGATCTGTAGTTCGATGGAATGAGACATAAGAAACTACAAATTTGACTTGCGTTTGATGTCGCAATACATCGTACTTCCATAAATCATGCAACATATTCTACCTTGTCTGTGGACATTGTTATTTGTAAAGCCGATGCTGGATAAACAAATAGCGTGCGTGCGACAGAGGGAAAGTTCTTTGGTGTTGCTTTAAGATTTAAAGCAAGAGCTTGATACCATGTTAACAGTGAAAGAAGTGCTAAAGTTGTCTCTTTCTTTCATTTCTTTCTTTATTCCAAAATACATGGTCAGAGTCATCATTCATTATGAGGCTAATTTGCTGAAATGGTTAGCTCAATCCTGCTCTGAACCCATTGTGTATTCCTAAATTGCTAGCTACTCCAGTGAATAAACCTTCTGACCGTTCTCTGGTCTGTGATTGTCCTTTTCTGGGTCAGTCGTGAGTAGGATGTTGTTGTGCTTGAATGTTTGGTTTGTGTGACAATGTGTGGAGCTCTGTGTTGTAACTTTTCAGCCTGAATAAGCTTATCAAAAAAGTTAATAAAAAGTTATTAAAAAGTGTTTAGTGCTATAGGCCCTAGTCTGCTATCAATCTTAAATAATTATCTTTCCTCAGGGTGTATCCCTGACCTTTTCAAGACAGCCAGTGCCCAGCCCCTCCTAAAAAAAACCTGGCCTTGATCCTTCCATTCTAAAAAAACTTTCGTCCAATCTCTAAATTGCCCTTTACTGAGGCATTGACATTCTGTAGAAAATATTACAGATTCACGCCCCCCAGGTATTGATTCGAATGGCATTATACATGTGGATGGGTCTGAGAATGTTTTCTGCAGGGTAACATACAATACTACTACCATAGATCAAGCTGCTTCATGCAATAGCATGACTTATGCTTATAGTTCTATTCCAACGTTGATTTCTACCCAACGTATAGTAAAAAGAAAAGGCAAATTTAAAACTAGAAACCTAACAAATATTCTTTCCATACCTCAGCATATTCCTCAAAAGCCAGAGGCATTTTCAGCTAACATGGGTTTACTAAATATAGGTGCACTTACTACCAAAACCTTTGCAATCAATGATTTTATTAGTGAAAAAAAATAGGATTTTCTGTTTCTTGTTGAAACCTGGCTGACTTCAGACAGCGAAGCTGTTCTTGTTGAAACTTGTCCCCCAAATTATAATTTCTTCCACTCAATTAGACAAGGCAAACGAGGTGGTGGAACCTTGGCAACACCCTCGATCTAGTCATTTCTAGAGGGATAGAAGTCACAGACTTATCAGTAAATGATATAAATATGTCTGATCATCATTGTGTATCTTTTAATATAGTACTACATACTCCAAAAAATCATCCCGAAATTGCAATCAAATCGCGACTCTTGGACATTAGAGCAGAACAGCAGTTCATAGCTTTTATAGACTCCATAAATTTAGATATTTTACATCATCCCATTGATCAAATGGTAGAGGCTCTCAATCGTGAATTAGGCGCTCTGCTTGACAGAGTGGCACCCTTAAAGACTAAAAAAAGGCCCTGTAGCAAACTGACACCTTGGATGAACGAAAATATCCATGATCTAAAAAGATCATGTAGAAAAGCTGAGAGAACATGGAGAAAAACTAAGTTACAGGTTCACCGTGCCATTCTAAAAGAAAAAATAGCAAATTATAATAAAGCTATTCGGAATGAAAGGAGGAACCACTTCTCTAAGGTAATTGCTGAAAACAGTGGAAACTCTAGGGTGTTGTTCTCTACCATTGATAGGCTATTGCATCAAACACCTTTTGATACACTCAGTCAGGCATCCTCTCTAAGATGCGAAGAATTTGCAGACTTCTTCAAAAACAAAGTCATTTCTATCAGGGAGGCTATTGATAACACAAGTAATATGGTTGATAGTACACCCAAAAATAGCCCCCCAAAATTAAGGTCCTTTAGCACTATTACTCAATCTGAGCTTGGTAAAATTATAACTCAAACCGGCTCCTCAGCATGTGTTTTAGATCCAATCCCTACTAGATTCCTCAAAAAAGTATACGATAGCTTAGCTCCCTTTATTCTCAAGGTAATAAATACCTCATTAGAAATAGGTATATTTCCAACTGCTTTTAAAACCGCTGTTGTGAAACCTTTACTTAAAAAGTCAAATCTTGACCATACCAATCTGAGCAACTACAGGCCTATATCAAATCTACCGTTCTTGAGCAAAGTACTTGAAAAAGTTGTTTGTAATCAGTTAAATACCTTCCTCAACGAAAACAGTATCCTTGAAAAATTCCAATCAGGTTTTAGATCAAATCACAGCACAGAAACGGCTCTAGTAAAAATAGTCAATGATCTCAGACTGGCTACTGACTCAAACAAAGTCTCAATCCTTATTCTTCTGGATTTGAGTGCGGCATTTAACACCATTGATCATAGCATCCTAATTCACCGCAGAGTGCGAATTACCCCATCATAATTGGGGGGTACTGCTCCTTCACTTCTTCTATGACCATCATGGTCCACTACCATATCAATCCCCACCGTGATCACCAAGTGCAACATGTGTTGTGCAACACACACAAGGTCTAAACATGCGACAATCTGATAATCAGTAGGCTACAGAATATCTCATCGTTCTTATATATCCTGTCGTCTCCCTGCGGCCTGCTCACGGCTTTCATCCTGTGCCTGTCTGCTGAGCACCCCTTTCCTTAACACATATGAACAGTGTATAAAACCTAACTGCACCTACACTTTTAATGTACTTGTTTGTAGATCTTAGTGTTAATATTTCCTGCTTACTCTTTTAGCACCAAAAAAGTGCCTGATGTCTGTGTGCCCTTTCCTTCTCCTCATAGTGTCTCTTTGAATAAAATAAAATCCTGGTTTCATTAAGATAGTATCAGGGTTCTCAGATGAAACTACATTTATCAAGCTAAAAATATGAAATAATAGAATGTAAAAACAATACCAACCAAGTAAAAACAAATTCAAATACTAGCACATACTATTTAGCCTAGCCTACTTGGGTCTTTTTATGTTTCCACAGGTTTCACTGATGTTATGTAGCCTAGGCTTAGCTACTGTACATCAGACCCTCTTGTGCATAGGCTACCGCCGCTAATATAAAAACACAGGATCTGTGCCAAACTAATTTCAAAAGGGCACAATAATTTATTCAAGATAAAATGAGAATAATCATAGGCTATGGAGTTCATCTCCTTAGAAATGACAATCGATTTTACCTCACCACAATGTAAAGCTTAATTTAAATAGAGAATTAGCCTATCTTGCTAACTAACCTTGGTAACTAACCAAGTCCCACTTTACTAGCCTCAGTGGGTAAGTAGCAGGTAAGTAGCCAGTAATTCAATGTATGAAGATGTGACATGATGAAAGAACAAAACACGTTTATAAATGGTTGTAAAATAACACATCTTCAACAACCTAGACGTCAGCTAGCAACTTACATTTACCCATGCACGTCAGCAGCAAACTGAATTTAGTCTACTGAAGGAATTTACCTAGCATTTTGTCATTCAACGTTGACACTTGCTTGTGAAGTTGAAGTCGTTCTCGCTCAGTTGCTCAGTGGTTAAAAATGGTACGGTCCACAATAGGGGTGTCTGAAATCGCTTTACATTAAAATGTTCCTACGGTGAAAATAGGAGTTGACTTGTATTGTAACTGTAATGATATTTTTCACAATATTAGAAAAATTATCTGACCCCCCCAAAACTGATATTTCTGTCTCTTTGGGGGGTACTGGGTCTTCATTGGGGGTATAGTACCCCCCAGTACCCCCTGTAATTCGAACTATGATTTACCGCCTTGCGAAGTGGGTGGGTCTCTCTGATAATGCTCTAAACTGGTTTCAAACCTACATTACCGGCAGAGATTTTTATATCAGTCTAGGAGATCATGTATCTGAAAAACATGACTTGCCTTTTGGTGTGGCCCAGGGGAGCTGCCTTGGTCCCCTGCTATTTTCTCTATATATGCTTCCATTGGGAAACGTCATAAGTCAGCATAATGTAAACTTCCACAGCTACGCAGATGATACCCAATTGTATATTTCTGTGGAGCCAACTAACCCAGATGGCCTTTGCTCCCTCACTGCATGCCTAACCTCCATTAATCAGTGGATGAGCAACAATTTTTTGAAACTAAATGATGACAAAACAGAGGTACTTTTGGTTGGACCAAAACTAAAGCGAGATATTATTCTTAGTAATCTGGGGAACTTGGCGCACCAGGTCAAACCAAAAGTAACAAGCCTCGGTGTCATCTTAGATGCAGAGTTAAGTTTTAAGCCCCATATCAGTAAAGTTACTCAGACAGCCTATTTCCACTTGAGAAACATTGCCAAAGTGCGGCTCTTTTTAACTCAACAAGATGCAGAAAAACTAATTCACGCCTTTATCACTAGCAGGTTAGACTACTGCAATGCACTTTTCACTGGTCTTCCCAAAAAACATCTAAAGAAATTGGCACTCATACAGAACTCTGCGGCTAGACTTTTAACTAAGACTAAGAAGAGAGAACACATCACCCCTGTGTTGGCTGAACTGCACTGGCTCCCTATTTCCTATAGAATTGATTTTAAGGTTATGTTAATTACTTACAAAGCTCTGAATGGCATAGCACCTTCATATATCTCTGAGCTTTTAATATCTTATCAACCACAAAGGAAACTTAGATCATCCAATTCTAATCTTTTAATCGTACCCAAAGTGCTCCACAAACAAAGTGGAGAAGCTGCTTTTATCCATTATGCCCCAAACTATGGAACACCCTGCCTCTGTACATCAAGCAGGCGAGTTCAGTAAATATTTTTTAAAAAGATCTGAAAACATACCTCTACAGGAAAGCTTTTAGTTAACTCATCTTATCCTGTAGACTACTTTTTCAGATTATTCTACATCTGCTGCTATTGGAGGGCGCAGCCAGCCAGAAGCAGATGGGCTCCCCCTATTAAGTCAGGTTCTGCTCAAGGTTTCTTCCTGGAATATGGGAGTTTTTCCTTGCCACAGTTGCCATATGGCGTGCTTGTGGGGGGTAAGAGGGTTAAGGCTGCCAGTCTTATGACGTCATTTTCTATATTTTTGATATGTTGCTGAGTGGATCATAAACGGCCCCAGCAATGAAGAAAAGTGATTGATAATGACTGACTGACTATTATTGTGTTACATGCTTCAAATGTAAAGCACTTTGAGCTGCATTCTGTGTATGAAAGGTGCTATACAAATAAAGCTTATTATATTATTATTATTATTATTATCATTATTTGTCTCCAAAATTCTGGAAAAGGTGGTATTGATGCAACTTTCTGAAGTGTTAAAGGGCAATAGCATCCTGGAGAAATTTCAGTCAGGTTTTCGTCCTATGCATAGCACTGAAACTGCTCTTATCAGGGTAACCAATGATCTATGGCAGCTGATTCTGGTGAGCACTCTGTTTTGGTGTTGCTGGATCTCACCGCTGCTTTTGATACCATTGATCATGCTATTTTAATTAGAAGACTAAGAGAATGGGTTGGCATAACGGGCCCTGCTTTGGACTGGTTCATATCCTACTGTATTTATCCAACAGGACATTTTTTGTTTCAATAGGTAATTTTACTTCCTCTACCTCAGCTATTACTTGCGGTGTTCCCCAAGGTTCAATTTTAGGACCAATATTGTTTTCCCTGTATATGTTACCTCTAGGCCACATAATTCGCCGCCATAACATATCATTTCACTGCTATGCTGATGACACACAGCTGTACCTCTCAGTCAAACCAAACATGCTTAACAAGCTAACTGTACTGCAGGATTGCATAGCTGATGTGAAAGACTGGATGTCTCAGAATTTCCTACAGCTTAACTCTGACAAAACAGAAGTCCTTTTCATTGGCCCTGACAAAGTCTATAATCAAACTAAGACTTTTCTTGGAAATTTAGCCTCAAATAACAAGACTACTTCTAGAAACTTAGGGGTTTTATTTAATACAGATTTAAAATTTGACCAACATGTAAAACTCCTTGTGTAGTCCTGTTATTATCAACTGAGAAACATTTCCAAAATCAGATCAATGCTTTCTTTAAAGGACACAGAGAGAATTATACATGCATTTGTCTCATCTAGACTTGATTACTGCAACGCCTTATTCACCTGTTTAAATCGTCATTCCATCTCTCATTTACAAACTGTTCAGAATTCAGCAGCCAGACTTTTGACAAAGTCTAAATTTAGGGAACACATCACTCCAGTTCTGGCCAATCTTCACTGGTTGCCAGTGAGTTTTAGGATTGATTTTAAATTCCTCCTTATTACCTATAAAGCATTACATAATATTACATGGTTTGGCACCTGACTATTTAACAGATTTATTAACCCCCTACTGTCCAGCTCGGCCCCTCAGATCCTCCAGCCTGGGACTTTTAGTTGTTCCAGAAAGTAAACTGTCAACTAGGGGTGACCGATCATTTGCAGTTAGAGCACCCAAGCTTTGGAACAGCCTCCCTTATAACATCAAATCTGCACCATCTGTGGCTGTTTTCAAATCTAGTCTAAAGACCCACTTATATAAAATTGCTTTCCTTAAATAGTGAATGATTCCACTCATGTCTCTGCTAATTTATTATGACCACCGCGCAGCGAACGATGGAACCATCGTTTTTCGTTTTGATCTGTAGCCCCCCCGCTGGACTGGACCCCCCGAAAGGAGGGTAGGGCAGACACAGTTTTCTGTGAATATCTCGAAAACCGTAGTTGTTGATCTCAAGGGGCCATGTCAACCCATTCCATAACCACTCATTTCATGTATAGCGCCACCTAGTTAAACACAAAAAAGTAAAAATGAGGTGTTGTAATTGAAGGTATCTGTGACCTAACATAGTCAAAACTGCACGAAATTGGAAGTGTAGGATCATTATGACACCCTCTGTATACACGCCAAGTTTTGTGGAATTCCATTCATGGGGGGCCACACAATAAATTAATTTATGTTACTATACACCAACTGGCCTGTAGGTGGCCGGAGACAGTTTTCTGTGAATATCTCGAGAACCGTAGGGCCTAGGAGGTCCACCTTTTTTATGTATGTTGGTCTTAAGGGGGCATGTCAACCCATCCCATTACCACTTATTTCATGTATAGCGCCACCTAGTTAAAAATTAAAAAGCAAAAAATTAGGTGTTTTCATCACAATATCTCTGGCTGACAAGGTCAAAACTGCACGAAATTAAAAGTGTAGGATCATTATGACACCCTCCGAATGCATGCCAAGTTTTGTGTACTTTCGTTCATGGGGGGCCTTACAATAAAATAATGTATGTGTACATTTAGTGACGTACACCAACAAGGATTCCCGGGACACTGAAAGACCGGGGTACACAAAACTTGGTGAGCATGTACCCCCACATGGATTGCATGGAACCGTAATTTTTCGTTTTGATCTGTAGCCCCCCCGCTGGACTGGACCCCCCGATAGGAGGGTAGGGCAGACACAGTTCTCTGTGAATATCTTGAGAACTGTAGGGCCTAGGATGACCATTTTTTTCCGTATGTTTGCCTCCAGGGGTCATGTTAACCCATTTCATGTGCACACATGTGCACAAACAGATACACACACACACACACATACATTCACAGTAATCATACGTATGACACATACTCACACAGTAGACATATGTACGCTTGCATGCACAGGCACATACGCAGGCACACACTAGTGTTAATTTCGTCAGAAGAGACTAGAGAAAAAATGTTCGTCAACAACCTTTTTTTCCATGACTAAGACGAGACGATGACAAGACTGCACTAATGTCCTGAAACACTGACTAAGACTATCTTAAGATGCATTATTGTTGACGAAAAAAGACGAGACTAAAATGTTTTGCATGAAATAAAAACTAAGATAAAATCTCTCTTCATTTTCGTCTAAAAAATGAGAAGCCAGAATAGCTGTTACGTTTTCAAAATAATCCGAATGAGTTCATGGTTCATGTGCAGCAGCTTTCCTGTAGGCTAGTCTACGTGCTGTTGCTGCAACTAGACATTCTCTGCTGCAACCCTGTACAAAACTACATGGAACAAGAACACCGGAGATTTCTGCCAGAGTTAGCAAGCTAACTACCTAGGCTTTATGCCACAATGCTACATACCCAGATGTTGAAGCTTCTCTCATACATATACAAATTAACATCCCCCAGAATGTCCATACGAAAATGTTCAGCAAGTAATGTCAACTATTTAACTAGTTACACTGATGATGCAAAGTTTGCTAGCAAGTAAGCTAATATGGAAAGTTTGCTAGCAAGTTAACTAAGATACAGAGTTTGTGTTGCGTTTGGGCGCATATCGCCATCTAGCGTGGCGGAGTAAACATTCATATTTGAGTCTAAGACAGTGTTTCTCAAACTTTTTCAGATGAAGGACCACTTAACTAATCAATAAAAAAGAAACGCATGGACTACCTAGCTAAAAAACAATTAAAAATAGACCTAGCAATATATTAGCCTACACAATACTCACTGAACCACCTTGCTTATTGTCTTTGCACTTTGCTTAATTGTGTCAGAGGATTCATATGATTTAAACTGGCATATCTGACATAGACAGTGTTGTAGAACTGTTTGAATTTACATACAAGTTGGTTCAATATTGCAAACAACTCATCTATATTATATTTTACCACGTCTGCTCGTGGACCACTTGGGATAGCTTGCGGACCACCAGTGGTCCCCGGACCACACTTTGTGAAACACTGGTCTACGAAGATCATGACAGTGGTCCAGTCAAATCTTTTACTGTCTATGGTCAAATCCCAGCCGAGCTATAACTGTAGCTCGACTTACCTGTGCATGTAAACATACTGACTGACTGAAATAATTTGTTATAAAAAAAGACTGAAATGTTTTGACTAAAACTGACTAAGACTAAGATAGCTTTAGTTTTCTTTTGACTAAAACTAGACTAAAATGACGAGACTTTTAGTTGACTAAAACTTGACTAACAAAAATGATATTTGAATGACTAAATATGACAAAGACTAAAAAGGACATTTCGTCACAAGACTAAGACTAAGACTAAATTAAAAATAGGTGACAAAATTAACACTAGCACACACACAAGCACGCACACACACACACACACACACACACACACACACACACACACTCACACACCCACACACATAACATAAACATAACACAAACAATCAAGAATTTCTCAGAATTATGAACAGGCAAGATGGAGGTGGGGTTGTATAAAATGAATTTTACATGTGAAATCTATGAACTAATCATGTTTTGGTACTTGTTACCAAGTGATAACCAGTGAGAACTGAGTGTGGATAATGCAATTTAGTAAGACAGTCAGAATCATATAGGCCTTTCAGTGTGATTTCTTTTTGTGGAAAAAATGTGCTGGACTGGGCGGCGGTCATATTTTGTACCACTCTGCGGTACATCTAGTTATCATTATTATCATTTCTGTTTGTTTATTTTGTCTTAGGTACTATACTGTATACCTTTTCTATTTTCTTTTTTATATATATTTAGTTAAGTTTGTGTTTGTAGTTTGGTAGTTTACTATTTTATCATTTTTATTATTATTATTATTATTATTATTATTGTTGTTGTTATCATTACTATTGTTTTGTTTTTTGCTTTGTTTTGTTTATTTGTTTGTCTGTAGAGCACTTTATGCTTGAAAAGTGCTATATAAATACATTTTATTATTATTATTATTATTTTATTATTATCAAAATGGTTTAATTGAGAACAAATAGCACTTTCATTGACTAACCACTCAGCATTGCTATTAATTCACCATTGACAGCAAATCTATCAAAGTATCGAGCTGGCCATGTGTTTTATATAGAATGATAAAAGTTTTCATGACATGCGGAAATGTTACAATTCTAAATATGGCAAAAATGGTTATGTTTTAGTACCATATGAAAACATGGTGTTTCACTGTAAGTCTTACTGTCAGAATCTCTGATCTCTCTCCAGATGAGTTTTCATTTTCCTTAAAACTGTGCCAAAGACAAAAACAGATGGTAACACTTTACTTGACAGTATCGACATACTGTAAGAGTGACAGGACACTCTCATGAACACATGACACTGTCATGACACATGAACTCTAACCCTAATCCTAACCTCTAACCATAACCCTAACTCTAACCCTAAACCTAACCCTAATCCTAACCCTAACTTGTTATGACAACTTGTTATGACAAAAACCAAATGACACTTAATGACAGAAGCATTATGTCATAAACGTTTATGACTTGTTCATGACAGTGTCATGTCACTCTTATGTCGATACTGTCAAGTAAAGTGTAACCAAACTGCTAGATCCATAACCACAGCAGAGCCCAGTACCTATTATGTAGAGATCAGTCAGCTTTAACCTCTCTCTCTCTCTCTCTATCTATCTATTTATCTTTCTATCTATCTATCTCTCTTTCTCTCTGTACCCATCCATGTGCTAAAGTATCACAATGGAGAAGTCCCCCTTTTCGTAAATGTTCAACATACTGGGTATCCATTTGACTAAAACCGAGGAAAAAGAACATGGCCCTACCTGTGAAAACAACTTTACATAGTGCAACAACAGGCATTCTAGGTGCATACTGGCAATGTCAGAGACTCTATTTCCCTTCATTTTAATCAGTATGACATCAAAATAAGTTGGAAGCCATTATTATAAGGTAAAAGAACTACATTGTGTGGCTTTAAGCTGCATTCAGTGATACAGCATTACCCTCAGTGTGACATCACCTTGCCACACACACACACACACACACACACTCCCCCAATCTCATCCCCAGTGACACCTCACCCACAGGTACACAGGCTTTGACCTTTTTGTAAAGAGTGAGAAGAAACATTTTACACTTCTTTGTGCACGCAGACGCACAAAGTACCGCTTCTCCAATTTCGAGGGTAATGACCCGACATAATTTGCACGGCGGATCGGCGTCAGCTGAGTCATACCTTTCACAGCGGTTTCAGACCAAGTAAATGCCACTGACATTGCAGCCTGGTTCACATTCTTAATCAACCGTAACGGGAAGGCTCACAGAATACAATCTATTTCAAAATACACCTTTGACTCTGTCATTCTCAATTTACAGTGAAATGACTTGTGTCTTGATGAGAAAATTGAATCATTGAATTAAATAATTGGGTATGTTATGTAAATCCTTTTTTTAATATGCGATGTCATGGCTATATAGCATTGTCTTTGAAGTTATTAGAACTAGATGTACCACAGAGCGGTACAAAATATGACCGCCGCCCAGTCCAGCACATGTTTTCCACAAAAATAAGTCACACTGAAAGGCATATATGATTCTAACTGTCTCACTGAATTGCATTATGCACACTCAATTCTCACTGGTATCTGCTAGACAACAAGTACCAAAACATGATTAGTTCATAGATTTCACATGTAATATACATGTACATTTTATACAACCCCACCCCCATCTTGCCTGTTCATTATTTTGAGAATTTTTTGAATTGTGTGCATCTGTGCGTGTACATGTTTATGTTTATGTGTGTGTGGGTGGGTGTGTGTGCGTGCATGTGTGTGTTTGCCTGTTTATGTGCCTGTGTGTGTGCATGTGCATGCATGCGTATATATGTCTACTGTGTGAGTATGTGTCATACGTAGGATTACTGTGAATGTATGTGTGTGCGTGTGTATCTGTTTATGCACATGTGTGCATATAGAATGGGTTTACATGACCCCTGGAGGCAAACATACGGAAAAAATTGGTCATCCTAGGCCCTACGGTTCTCAGAATATTCACAGAAAACTGTGTCTGCCCTACCCTCCTTTCGGGGGGTCCAGTCCAGCGGGGGGGCTACAGATCAAAACGAAAAGCGATGGTTCCATGCTTAAGACCAACATACAAAAAAAAAGGGTGGACCTACTTGGCCCTACGGTTCTCGAGATATTCACAGAAAACTGTCTCCGGCCACCTACAGGCCAGTTGGTGTATAGTAACATAAATTAATTTATTGTGTGGCCCCCCATGAACGGAATTCCACGAAACTTGGCGTGCATTCAGAGAGTGTCATAATGATCCTACACTTCCAATTTCGTGAAGTTTTGACTATGTTAGGTCACAGATACCTGCGATTACACCTCATTTTTACTTTTTTATGTTTAACTAGGTGGCGCTATACATGAAATGAGTGGTTATGGAATGGGTTGACATGGCCCTTTGAGATCAACATACAAAAAAAAATGGCCCTCCTAAACCCTACGGTTCTCGAGATATTCACAGAAAACTGTGTCTGCCCTACCCTCCTTTCGGGGGGTCCAGTCCAGCGGGGGGGCTACAGATCAAAACGAAAACAGGAGGTTCCATGCTATCCATGTGGGGTTACATGCCCACCAAGTTTCGTGTACCCCGGTCTTACAGTGTCCCGGGAATCCTTGACGGAAATTTGGACATGCGAAAAAGAAAAAAAAGAACCTACACAGTATCGGACGTGAAATATGAGGCAAGCATTTTTGTATGTCCACATAGACACATGCATGATGTTATCAGAAAATCTTTTTTGGCACAAAAAGTGTCATACACTGAGAAGCAGAGCTGTGTGCAGTTGCAGCAGGAAGTCAAATCCCATCTCTGTATCAAAAGCTTCCACCTGCATGTCCCTGCTACCCCCCCCCCCCCCACCCCCCCACCCCCACCCCCGAGAGGCACACTGCTGCAGGCTGGGGTCTGGTTACCGCAGACGGGTGAGACCCCTGGGTGCCACAATCAGTCTGCCCTGCTCTCCTCCACTGTGTGCTTGACCATCTCAAGATTTACTGGACTCTCTCTCACAACTAGTTACAGACATACACACACAAATATACACACACATACAAACACACACACACACATATATTTGTATCTGTCTCTCAGATACAAACATACAAACTCACACACACACACATACACACACACACACACACACACAAACACAAAGAGAGAAAGAGAAAGACAGAATAGAATTTTCTCTGAATTTCCCATTCCTCAAATTCTGTCACAAGGTACGAAACAGCTGATGTCTCCCTGGGACGCCTATTCTCTATTTTGAAGGCAGAAAATCCATCTAGATCTGCTCTCCTGGAGGAAATATGAGGCTTCATATGTTTTGGCTTTGTGATTGACAGGGCTTAGGTGGCACAGAGCCGAAGGCGTTTTCTGACAATGTGTGTGTGTGTGTGTATGTGTGTATGTTTGTGTGTGTGTGTGTGTGTGTGTGTGTGAGTGTGTGTGTGTGTGTGTGTGTGTGTGTGTGTGTTAAATCCATCTGCCATGTGTTGGCGGCTCAGAGAATCGCTTTGACCCCACTCAGAGGCAGAAGCAGGAGAGCTGTGTGTCGGGGTGGTCGCCATTAACATCCCCATCAAAGCCGCTCGGCCCCACCATGGGGGCGCCCGTGAACACACTCCAGAACCCTGTCACCGCTTTCAGATGGCCGTGATGTGTGGAATAATTTCCCCCTCAGCGTGCATTGAATTGCATGGTCACATGTCCATGGCCTCTGGCTCCAGGTGATTTGACTCTAATTAGACTCCTGTGTGATGAGAGACACCTATTCAAGGCAATCAGCTCCCTCTGACAAAGATAGAAGTCTTTCAGTCACGTTCACTGAAACTAAGCTCCAAGTTCCACAATGTGTCAAATGGCACAGAAATGTCCTTTTTCTATCAGCATTCCCCAATGTTTGTTCCACTTTCTTCACACTGCATGTTGTTCATGCCAAATATCACATAGCTGACATTGTCTTTATCCAGCGGAGCTGTTGTATGCACACGAGCAGACAGGTTTATAACTCTGTTAAGCCTGATTCGCTTAACATTGTGTCTAAAGGTCTTTGCACTGTGATTTGGTGCGTGCCTACAGTTTTGTTCTTGTTTTTGGAAGCCACATTGATGAATACCTTATTTGCTCTGCTGTGTCATGTTTCACCGTGAAACAGAGCTTCTCAGTGGAAGGTCCTGCAGTATCTTCTGTCTATTATAAAATGTTTTTCAGATCAATGTTATACAATCTTATTAATGGTATGGGCAAAGACATATTTAGAAAGGATATGAAATGTTGTTATTTTGTTGAAGTAAATCAATAGAATAGGTAATAAGTAATAGAATTCCATTTAACATTACATTATGTCAGCATGACACATGAAAAGGCTAACAAAGATGAAAGACAACTTCAAGACCCCCTAGAAGAGGCAGGTCTCTGATCAAGATATAAAAAAGTAATTTAATGATTAGCCAATAAAATACAGGAGTTAAGGGAAGGAGCAGATGAGATGTTTTATTGAGTTTGTGAAAACAAGATACCCTCTGAACAAAGTAATGCAGACATTCATGGAATGTAAGAAAAGTACAAACTCTAAATATAGCTGTCGTGAGAAGTCATTCACGGCTCATATGACATTAGAGAGTGATGCGCTGTGAGCTAACTTTAAATTAAGCTCGCTGTGGTGAGATGAGTTTGCTTTTCACCTTATGGCCATTTCATATGCCTAATTCCTTCCTCTGAAAGCCAGTGTTATTAGTTTGTAGACAGCAAGACTAATCAGATGGATTAATGGTTTCGCTATCTCACAGTTCTACTCTTATGTGCATAACATTGCTGTATCTGGTGTTTGGAAGTGAAGTGGTATAAGTCTCAATTCTCAAATCTCAATATCCACGTGAGTTATCATCAGTGGAAATCGGTTTCACTGGCTGGCTGGTTTGCCCTCACTTTACTGGACATGGACATTTGGGGGCCAGAGAAATCATATTCAAACTGATGTTCTTTAGTGAATGTCTGCACTGGTTTGTCACTATTACCAAAGTCCTTTTAGGCAAGTCCCTCCACTCGGCGGCCATTTGACAACGCTTTTTGGGCACTCGTCGGGCATCCATTTCGGCAGAAATGCGCGTGCGCAAGGCTTCACGACACCAATCTTGCTCCAGAGGCGAGATCACAACACATGATTGGCACAATGTCTTCACAACACACCATATGATTGGCTCAATGTATTCACATGTCGACGTTTTGCCGAGGAAGGGGTGGGATATGTGTAGACAACGGCCATATTGGCGTGACAAACTAGCCCCATGCATTTCTATGGAATAATTTTTGAGTGCTGTGTCTCCACATTAGAAAGTCTCTGCTATTACTTTATAATGAATCTCTGGGTGCCAGAGCACCAATATTATAACTTTCAGAGTGTTTTCTTTCTTTATTTATTTTTTTCTTCCCACAAGGACATTTTGGCTGGATTGCTATAATTTGCACATCAGTGCACATCAGTGAAGACCTCTCCTGGACCACCAACACTGCATCACTGGCGAAGAAAGCTCAGCGCCGCCTGTACTTCCTGCGGAAACTCAGGCGAGCAAGTGCTCCACCAGCCATCATGACCACATTTTACCGAGGCACCATTGAGAGCATCCTCTCCAGCTGTATCGCTGTGTGGGCCGGAAGCTGCACTGAATACAACAGGAAAGCCCTGCAACGCATAGTGAACACAGCTGGAAGGATTATTGGTGCTTCACTCCTCTCCCTGAAGGACATTTACACCTCCCACCTCACCCGCAAGGCGACCACAATTGTGAGTGATGCAAGTCACCCCGCTCACAATTTGTTTGATCTACTGCCCTCTGGGAAGAGGTACAGAAGCCTGCGCTCCCGCACCACCAGACTCACCAACAGCTTCATACACCAGGCTGTTAGGATGCTGAACTCTCTCCCCCCTCCACCCTCAGCTACATAACATCCTGGACTTTTGGACCCACAATGGCTGCCTTGCACTACTCCACTTGCACTACTCCACTTGTACACTTGCACACTTTGCAACTTGTTGTTGTTGTCCTGTTGTCCTGAAAACACTTCTGAACACACTTCTGCTGCTCTTACATAACTTGCACCACTATGCCACTTGCATACTTAGGGCAAACAGAACTACCTCAGGCATTTATTGGCCTGACTTTTGCACTATTATATTGACTGTCTACTGTATGCACAATTGCACAATTTCAACCCAAATTTTGCTGCTCTTATTTCTTCATTGTATGTGCCTTCTTATTTACTTTTTATATTGTTTACTTAAATGTTATGTTTGTCTGTGGACCTAATTGGTAAAATATGTCCTGTCTCCACCGTGGGATAGTGGGAAATGTAATTTCGATCTCTTTGTATGTCTTGACATGACATGAATCCATTACATGAGTTATTACTGTAGGTGTCACATGTGAAACATATGCAAAAGAAACAAATTGTGAGTCCTGTGCATTGTGTTGCCACTGATCATTGTCTGAAGTGGGCTGTGTTACTGTTAAATTGCAGTTTCACACCCTCCTGTTTAGTTCAATGACACCTTCCATTTCATTCTTTACTTATCCATTGCACTCCAATGAAAACTGTTTGGTTTTTAATGGACTGATGCCTGTAAGCTAGGCATGTGTGTGTAGGTGTGAGCTTCCTCCTCTGTTTTGGCCTGGATTGATGCATCCTCACGGATGCGTATCCATCACTGCAGTGCTACCACTGGACTTGTCCTCATTACTGAAGTGTGGAGGCGGTGGTGGCTTTGGCAACCGTCCCCTGCAAACGTGTGACTAAACAATTTCTCCACTCGGCTTCTGAGCGCATGGAGCTGGAGTGTTTCATGAGGCTGAGTGTCACTTCTGGAGGGTGCCACTCGGAATAACTTCTCATCTTTCACTTACGTTCTCTGATGAAGGTCTGACTGACCAAAGCATCAGTTCATCAATAAATTGGTTGCACAGTGGAGCAAGCAGTGTTGCACTTTTCCTTTATCTTACTCATTCTCGGCAGCATCAGTTAAAAAAAGACACTATCCAAGTTACAACACATTGCTGGACTAATAGACCATAAGCGATGGTCTAAGTCACCATAAACATACTGCAGTATGTTAAATGTAGTTTAGTGTACTCCCCTTTGAACATAGATCTGCTACTTCAGAATATTATCTTTTTTATTATTATTTACTTGTTTTCTCATCTTAGTTTCATACAAGAATGTAATGATTTACTTCCTGAAACATTGTAGTAATGTGAAGCTAAGAGCCATGCTGGTCCAATGGATTTGATATTGTGGAAGCCCAGCCAGGGCCACCCCTCTTTGTTTTACTGTAATCTCCCTCTCTCTCTTTCTCTCTCTCTCTCTCTGTGGCCACTGTAAATTTAGCTATGCAAGGGCTTTCCAGAGCTATTAGCTGATGTTCCACAGCTGTTCTTCAGAGATAAAAGACCTCCTGAAGAGTCAAGGGGTCACTGCTGGTCCAACTAGCTAAACAACTCTAAGGCCCTGCTGGCTTCAGACTGATAGACAGTCAGCAGTCCCTCTCCTCCTCTCTTCTCTCTTCTCCACTCCTCATCTCACCTCTCTTCTCTCATCCTCCTCTCCCACTGTTTATCCTCTCTTTTCACATGCATTGCACATTGCAAGATTAAGTAAGGGATAATGTATAGAACGCCGGTCATTATTGGGAAAATACGTCCCAACAGGGCGCCCTGAAGGGACTTATTTTCCCAATAATTACCGGCGTTCTATACATTATCCCGCTTATTACACGGCTACTTGCCAAAACGAAACAATAAACTCACCACGATGTGACTCTTTAGCCTACATAGCCTAGGCTATAGGCTATTTGTTACCGTTTCGTCGTGGCTTTTGGTGAGAAACAAATAGTTCGCAACAGCACACGCTGAACTTGAATCAAAGATTCTTTAGAACACAGCTGATCAACCGTCTACTTTCACTTTTGAATGAAGATCCAGTCCTTGCGCAGTAATATGAAAGACGTAAATTAGCACAAAGCCCATTTTCCTTGACAGCGGTCTGTTATACTTGTTATACGGTCTGTTATTGAGAATTAGCAGACCACCGAACGTTGGGAAGGCCCATTCAAGTAAATGAAGCATTCTGCAGCACTCTGAAGAGCCGTGTAATAATGTACAATCGATTGTGATTCTTGCTGCAATTTCTTCTGCAGTTTTGGAGGTCATTGCAAGGGTCACAAATCTCTCTGACAGTCTATCGCCCAATCCCACCCCTTGCCCCACCTGCTAGCACGCGGTCCCGGTATGGCAGTGAGTGCTTTAGCACAGGAATGTGCAAACTGAGATATATGGGTTGCATTTTATCTTCCGTGAATCGATAATGGCCTCTCTCTGCGAGATGAATTATCAAAATTACAAAGTGATTTGCTTTGATGAGCTTGCGCTCCCCGCACTGGGCCGTTAAAGTTTAAATCACTGCTGCTCTGCACACACACACACACACACACACACACACGCACGCACACCCACACACACCCACACACAGGCGCACACACATATGCACACACACACACGCACGCACACACACACACAGACACACACACACACACACTCACTCCATTTCAGGTCCTTCCTCACACTCAGCCACTCGAACCACAGCATAGTGATGGAGGTGGTGGCCTTGTTCCCATGGTGATGGCAGGGCTTTTTGTCTGTGTGTGTCTCCTGATTAAGTGAAATTTGCTTGCCATCAGGGCCATCAAGTCCCAGGAGCTGTGTGTGTGTGTTTGTGTTTGTGTGTGTGTGTGTGTGTGTGTGTGTGTGTGTGTGTGTGTGTGTGTGTGTGTGTTTGTGTTTGTCTGTGTGTGTGTGTGTGTGTGTGTGTGTGTTGTCTAAAGAAGCTGAGATAATGAACTAAGTACAACATGGTTGTAGGAGGAACAATCAGAGAGATGGAAAACAAAGAGAGAGAGAGAGAGCAGAGGGATAGAGAGAAAGGGAGAGAGAAAAAAAGAGTGAGGGGCAAGAGAAGAGAGAAGAGACAGAAGGAGTGAGTGACACAAACGGGAACAGAGAAAGACAAAGAGAGGGAGCCTTGCCAACCAAACAGTAGTGTCATTGTAATACTAATCGTGTCAATATAGCTCAGAAATATATATATATATATATATATATGTTCGGGCATTTTGCCTTTATTCAGATAGGACAGTGAAGAATAACAGGAAGCTAGTGGGGGAGAGAGAGATGGGACGGGGTCAGGAAGGGACCGTGGGTCAGATTCCAAATTGGGTCCCAGTGGGCACGTAGATCCGAATGTGGGACAGACGCCGCAACCACTTGTGCCTCAGCTCCGCCTGCTCTGCTCTGAAGTAGTTGTGCGATGGCACATTGTCCCACATAGTTTCAGACTAACCAATAACAGGGGAATGAGTGGACCAGTAGAAGGCTTTTCATGTTGCATTGTTACATTAATGGGTGCATGCATTACAGTTCAGTACATCTATTCCTCACTATTCAACTGATGGATCACGCTGTTGTGCAAAGTCAGGCCCTTTGGGATATGTTGTATGGATGTAGAAAGCCTCCAATTATCAAATACCCTCTATTCATACGGAACCACATTGTCCTAATCCCCCTCATGTACCAATTACAACTCCAGCATGCTGAATGTGTATGTTAATAAATGACCTCTCTGGTTGATGTGACAATGAAGCTCTTTAAGCTATTGTGTTTCAGTGGTTGCATTAACACCAACTTTACTACATTTGTCATCCTGAATTGATCCTGTGAATGTATGACTTGTTGGGCAATTAGGCCGTATTGACCGCAACAATAAACCCCTACTCCATACTCATAGTGTAGTTCACTTCCTCATAAGTCAAGAAAAAAAGAAAAACAGAATGGGTAGCAGGTCCCCTAATGTCAGGGAAGCTGTTAAATATTAGCCAGTCGTCCAGCAATCATGTAAACTGTTGTCATTTGTTAGAAAACACTTCAGGGACTCTGGGTGGGAGTGTATTGTGCTTAGCTGCTGTGGAAGTTCAATCTGAGTTGCTGGCCTAGAGCAATTTCGCCATAATAGCCTTCCTTGTGTGCCACATTTTGGAGACGTAAACAATATAAAACACTGTCCACACTTTGTGAGAATGCGTGTCAAGTGTGGGACATTCATTTAAGACCATCGAGTCGTTCTTCAATTCTGCAGCAATCTTTAATGATATTTTGAGCATCACCTGAGGCTGTTTGATATAGAAAATTCAGCCGAGAGACTCAGAGAGAACAAAAAAAGGAAGAAGGATGCTAATGTCATTCATCAGGAATATTTGAAAACAATTAGCAATTAAGGGAGAGCTTCTTCCCCCTCAGCTAATGAGTTTGCTTTGTTAATTGCCTCTTACCTCTGAAGACTATTAGGCATAATTATCATTTACTTGTAAGTCAATAGGATTAATGCACATTTGCAAAGAAATTCAATTATGTTGTAGCATTAATGTGTAACAATCTGGGTGGAAATCAATATGAAAACATTGGTATTTTTGTCAGAGGTAACATTTCAATCAATCAGAACAAAACCAATATTTTTTTCTGTTTTCTAAACTATGCCATGTTCTAGTGTTTGTAGGATGTGCTTTATTTTGGCACCTTGTAGGGTGTAGCGTGTAATGTGATTTACAGAACCGGCTGCATACAAATCCTCATGATCAGAGCCAAAACCCAGAGACAGAGACAAAGAGAGAGAGAGGTGAATATTTCACATCAAGATTTTAGATCAGTCTAGCACCTGGTACATCTTACTCGTCCTGACTGGTTACCAGCAGGCATGAGTCCAGCCTGGATAGATTTATGGCAAAACACCTTCAAAGCCAGCCGATTAATGCCATTTTGGCAAAATGGCTCCCCAAAACAACACCACTAATGTCATCATTCTCTGTCTACCTCTCCCTTCTCAGCAATCAGTCAGGTGCTCCACCCAAACCCAAATGACAGTAAAGTGAAAAATCACTCATACAGGCACTATGGTGGTTGACTGAGGCTTTTTTGTACTTGCAGATGGTTATCCTCGGGACGAGATGATTTACAAATGGAGGAAGAACTCGATCGAAGCCTCAGACCAGAAGACCTGGCGACTCTATCAGTTTGATTTCATGGGCTTGAGGAACACGTCAGACATATTGAAAACAACATCAGGTAACCAGTCATCTCGGTTTTTTGTTGTGCTCAGGCCCCTTGAACGAAATGAAATGAAGGATTTTGAAAAATACAACCTGAATGCTTGAAAGAATCCTCCTCTATGGCCGCTGCCTCATATCTGTGTTTTGTCTGATCCTGGCCGTGGAAATGTCAGCTGAGTATTAGGATGCTATGACATTTTCCCAGAGCTTAATAACTCCAAATGTGGACATGGTCAAAAGGCTATTTCTCACATGGATGAGATCTCCCCCCCCGGATCCTAGAATGGCAGCAGAACAAAGATAAATGGCATCTCTTTAATATGTATTGATTTCACGTGTTGCAAGCAATATCGCATGTGAGGAGAGAAATTTTCACAACAGACCCAGAGTGATAGATGAAGCACACAGTTTGATGACTTCAGAATGGAAATGCAGCTTTGTGCAACCCACTGCATCACTGTCATACCTGTCAACATTTAGCTTTCCAAAAACGGGAGATTTTTTTTTTTCGGGGGGGGGGGGGGTCAGTGTTTATACCGGATCTGTGTTTGCATATTTAATACGTTTCATACACGTGTTTCAACACTGCATTTCGGTCGTTGCTTTTACCTTACCACCTTACGCATGCCAGTTATGTATCCACCAGCTGCCTGCCTGCAGCCTACTTCCAAAACTCCAAAGCTGCTTGCTGTCAGATTTGGTTCCGAGAGAACAAGTTCAGTGTATCAACAACACTCAATAACAGTTTACGTGATGTGTTAATCAATTAAATTCCAAACAATTTCACAACAACTAGTTCTGGAGTAGGCCATTCAACTAGCCCGCTTGCTTACGACGAGACTCAGGCTGCGCAGTTGGCACCCGCTTCCTTATTTGGGTTTTGGGTTGCCAGGTTTTAGCCTATGACAAAACGGTTGAAATTGAAACTAAGTGATCGTGTATGTGTAGGGTGTATTTCATACACAATCTGGCAACCTGAATGGATCAATGATTTTAAAATGAAGTTTGATGGCCATGCAAATCACGGGAGTTTTCCGGGAGAAATAACAAAATGGGAGGGTGCTGGGAGATGACCTTGAAATACGGGAGAAACCCGGGAAAAACGGGAGTGTTGACAGGTATGATCACTGTAAGCCAATTAGGCACGAGGCTAGACAACAAAGTATAACAGCCAGCCAGTTGAAGTGCTCTGTCTAAGCAGACATGGAAAAGGTAAAGGCAGTAATGCACAATGAGACATTACAAGTACACTAAGGGTTGTTTGTAGCAATTTCGGTGGAGATGCCCTTCATTTAAAGGTCCATTACACAATTGTCAACAAACAGTGTAGGAAATACTCTAACAATGATCAGCTCTTAACAACTTTCAATTGTTGGCCAATTGCATGTCAACCGAGTAATAAACTTGAGTCTGATTTAAACTCCAAATATCTGCCCATTTGTGATCTTCATTATCAACCCATTGTTTGTTGTTTGTAATGAGCATAATGCTAAAATCGAACTGGACTCTTGTTTGGAACTCAAAACACGAGAAGATGACCGAGACACCCAAAATGCCTTGGCACACATACTGAAATGGTAAAATTGAAAAACTCAAAATAGTCCTCATTTTCAACGATGGGGACAAACCAGAAGAAAATCAATGTGTGTGTGTGTGTGTGCGTGTGTGTGTGTGTGTGTGTGTGTGTGTGTGTGTGTGTGCTAGTGCACCTCTGTGTGTGTGTGTGTGTGTGTGTGTGTGTGTGTGTGTGTGTGTGTGTGTGCTAGTGCACCTCTGTGTGTGTGTGTGTGTGTGTGTGTGTGTGTGTGTGTGTGCGTCTCAGAGCATTGGGGTGCATTATCTGTGATCTACAATCAAAAGGTCAGATAAGTTACCTGATCTCTATGTCCCCTGGTGAAGTCAATCTACTGAGAATATAATGAAATGTAGGAAGGACAAGAAACACTAATCCACACATTCAGCCAGGGCTGGCACATGATTAGAGTTGTTGCCGACTGTCAAAGCAAAGAAAAGCTCTTTTTTGAAGCTTTACTCTGACACAGAGAAACACTTCTCATCAGAAAACCTCCTCCTTAGATGCCTCTGTCATCTTGGCTTTCGCAAAACAGTCAACAGAGGCGCCCAACAACGATTGTCTGAGGCACGAGGTAGCCATAAGCAGACGATGACATGCTTTTTCAATCTGGCTAACGTGTAAGACAAGCACTCGCTTTCTCCCCCAAGCCACCGCTAAATGTATTCTTTTGAAGACTGTGCATTTTTTAGAAGTCACTTCAGTAGAATATGTCTAAATACAACTCTGTCACTTTTATCGTAACCATTCACTGGTTTGCAACAAGCTCTGCCCTTGAGGTATATACATTGGGAGGCATTTTTATTTCCTGACATCTCTCTTTCTCTCTCCACTCATCCAGGTCAGTTCCTTCACACTGTGATTAAGTGATTATTCCCTTCTTCCCGTTGGCTATCTTGGTTCTGTTTACCATGAGACTGTCAGAAAAATTTGGTAATTGGATCGAGACAGATTTGTCGTCTTAATAGAATTACATGTGTGTCTTTGAGTAGGATGGAGAGTCTCCACCCATCGCAGTGGATTAGTGTGAGAACAAGGCCAAAATGGCAAAGACAAATGAATTCAAAATAGATTTTTAAAAAGCAAATCAAGGGAAGTATTTTACCAAATTCTTTTTGAGTGCCATATTTGTTTTCTCTACTCTTAACACCCTCTCACTTGAGGTGAATAAGTCACAGGTGCGCAAGATGATTTCTGGATTCCAGTCTGTGAGACATCCTCACTCAGGGAGTTTTTGACTAGGTGATAATCATATAATTCACACGAGTCGAGACGGCGGAGTCTGCCTGATGTGTTGATCTTGTGCGGAATGTTCTGAGAGCACATGGAATGGATGTTTGGTGAGCACACAGGGTCACTAGTCCACATACCGTATAGCCTAGTTCTACTTTATTCTACTGCTTGGTTGAATTTCCCATTGTCTTACGTAATATAAAACGACCATTAACTGTATGTTATTTGCACACCTATGAAGTAGATCCATTTTTTTGGCCATATCACACTTGTATATTAATTCACAACTCGTTGAGAAGTTTAAATGAACCTTCACGTTGCATCCGAGCTGTAAAATGCAGACGTTCAGAACATAGTAACATTGTAGCATATGACGGAGGTGGCTTTTAGCTAGATGGATGACAGCAGGCTAGGTAAAATAGCGATGTTTCAAAGCTAAAGTTCATCAGAATCTTGGGATACGCCCGCTTGACAACGGGAGAGATAGAACTAACGACTGGCCTTTGGCCGTAGCAACCATCCATTTAGAACTAGTAACGGCAGTTTGTCCTGCAAGTTGAAAAATTAGTTGATATGTGTCGGAAGAAAGTAGTTCTACAAACAAGACAGTTTTAGCGATTAAAACGTTTAAATTGTAACAGGAAATGAACACAACACAAGTGGCAACACTCCACGGTGGTCTGTTCACAGAAGTTAATGCACTTACGAGGTTTAAACGGTCCTCCGCTTCGCGTCGGGGCCGTTTTACAACCTCGACCGTGCATTAGCTTTTGTGAACAGACCACCGTGTCGTCCATTATCCCTTACTTAACATCAAAACAGACTTCTTCATTCCTCCGGACATAGTGGACTAAAACATTGTTGACCGAGTGAGGTGAAGATTGTTAATATACCTTTAGACTGAAAAGCCCCAAAAGGAGATAATTGATTTAATTGGCAACTTTAACACTAGCTGTACTTCATCATGTGAATGATGTCAAGACAAAGTCTTGCGAGCTTACAAAGCTTGCAAAGTCAAACAAGCGTATGGGTTATTTTATGGCTCTTTTTAAAAAATAAGAGTTTTCTTTGCTCTGTAATTATCCAACACATTATCTAAAACGGTCGGTCAAATACTCATACTCAACTAATTCAACAACATGTCAATTGATAATAACCACAGACTATTACTGCTCACTGTCAACATTGTCAACAGATATGAAAGGTTAGGAGGAGCATTAAGTGTGGGCAAACAGGAAGGGGCAAATCAGCCAGAAGTGCTCTACTGTACATGTGCAGACTAATACGCATTTGCCAAATGCTTGACTCAGAAACCTGTCGGCTATTTGTCAATGTTCCATAAATATAACCCTAAATATAAGCATTCTATTACTCACTGTTAACAGACTGTTTCATATTCCCCATAATGTATGGTCAGCAAGTAGACTTATACGTCAGTTCAATTCATTTCAATTCACTGTTATTGATATTTGGGCATAATGAAAGAAGGCGTCTCAAGCAGATTTACTGAGCCCAACTTGAGTGTGAATCTTGATTACCTGTGTGTTTGATCACTTGACCTTGTTTCTAGGTGATTATGTGGTGATGACGGTGTATTTTGACCTGACTCGGCGGATGGGCTACTTCACTATCCAGACGTATATCCCCTGCATCCTCACCGTGGTTCTCTCCTGGGTGTCCTTCTGGATCAAGAAAGAATCAACCCCAGCCAGAACCACATTAGGTACGGAACCACAACCTAGCAGCACCTTATCAGTCCTTACTCTCAGAGGCACAGAGCTGAACTAGTCAGCCTGGAACACAAATTGCAAGAACTAACATTACTGGAGTAGATTGTTGAGGTTTGGGTTCCTTTGGGGTTCCCACAACCTTGTTAACTGTATTCAACTTGTCTGTCACCAATTTAGGTGTAGCGTTCTAGCAAAACTGTGTGTGTGGAATTCAGTGGGCTATTTGTGTGAGTGCGTGTTTGTCAGTGGGTGTACAATACTTCCAAAGTGCTGAACACTGCAGGAGCATGGTCCATCTGATCACACATGTCCTTTGATTTTGCACTACTGCAACACATTTGCTTTTTGCATGTTTGCTTGAAGTCCTCCATTTGTTGCACTCCTGAGGAGACTTGGGAAAGCTCAGCAGTTTTTTGTTCTCCATTTGCTTTGCTTATTTCTGTTATTTCTGTTCACTTTTCTTCTTTTGCTCTCTGTCAGTTAATGTGCAGTCCTGTGGAACAGTTTGGTCAAGGTAATTCCTTTCAGTTCTTTTCATTTATTTTTCTTCTATAATTTTTCTTCTATAATCTATATCATTGATTGTGTGTGTGTGTGTGTGTGTGTGTGTGTGGGTGGGTGTGTGTGTGTGTGTGTGCTTCTAGAGCCATTGCAATACAACTTTCAGAAATAGAGAAAAGTTTACTGTCTTTCCCTGAACCCGAATAACACAACCATGCCATAAACAGCTCTGATGTTCAACTGTCCTATGCCAAATGTCAAACGCATATTTGAAATGAAAAAGTAATGGTTATGGTGGCTCACTTAATGCACTGTAACAGGGGGGCTACACCAGGCACGTGACTGAAGAGTTCTGTTCGCGACGAGTATGCTGCAGCATTTCCTCTAGAATCAATGGCAGTAGCTACAGTACACCAGACACCATACATTCTGAAAAAATAGACCAGTCTTCTAAAATGTTATTTTACGTGTTAAAGGAGAATTCCGGTGTGATATTGACCTAAAGTGTATCGAAACATGATACCGAGTGTGAACGTATGTCTCATAGCCCATCTCGGCTTGTCCCCTGCACTCCAAAATCTGGCGCTAGTTAGCCGATGCTACCAACATCTTTTTCAATAGTGGTGCTTCGGCATCGGGCTAGCCATGCAAATAAATCACTGTTTTACACACATTGAGCCTCGTAAATGGATCTCCACACTTCATTGGTAGACTTCCGAGGGCCCTGACATTTAAAACGAGACATTGAGAACTTTGAAAAAGCACTGGTAGTTTACTTACAAGACGATTTATATAGACAGTATCTTCACGAAGTTTAGCGTTTGCAGCCATCTTGAATTTAGTCACGATAAGTCGAGCAACGAGTAAGAATGAACAGCTATGATAAGGGATCAGATTCCAAAAATAATTCAGTGGAAATGCATGGATTCCAGTTGCTGCTACTGGAAGAAACTGGAATCCATGCATTTCCACTGAATTATTTTTGGAATCTGATCCCTTATCATACCTGTTCATTCTTACTCGTTGCTCGACTTATCGTGACTAAATTCAAGATGGCTGCAAACGTTAAACTTCGTGAAGATACTGTCTGTATAAATCGTCTTGTAAGTAAACTACCAGTGCTTTTTCAAAGTTCTCAATGTCTCGTTTTAAATGTCAGGGCCCTAGGAAGTCTACCAATGAAGTGTGGAGATACATTGAGCCTCGTAAATGGGTGTAAAACAGTGATTTATTTGCATGGCTAGCCCGATGCCGAAGCACCACTACTGAAAAAGTTGTTGGTAGCATCGGCTAACTAGCGCCAGATTTTGGAGTGCAGGGGACAAGTCGAGATGGGCTATGAGACATACGTTCACACTCGGTATCATGTTTCGATACACTTTAGGTCAATATCACACCGGAATTCTCCTTTAACAATACGAACAGGAGCGCTTCAGTTACGCGCTCAGTGTAACCCCCTGTAAGACAGCTTGTGAGCGTGTGGCATATGTTAGTCTCATGATAGAGGGCCTCGAGAAATAGAGATTTATGTGAAAAATGGCCTGAATTATCTTTTTAAGGACTGTTGTTTTGAGGGTTCTAGTGTGTGTGTGTGTGTGTGTGTGTGTGTGTGTGTGTGTGTGTGTGTGTGTGTGTGTGATTTCTAAAAGCAGTGAGTCACGTGCAGTACACAAGAAAATGATGGTTGCTGATGGTAACATGAGTTGGTAACATGAACCTTTCTATTAATTATTCTAATGACAGTAACTCTCCTCAGTCCTCTTGTGTGCTATGTCCCCTTCGTGAACATACCTGTACAATAGTATTCGTAAATTCATTGAATGTAACCGTCAGAATTATATAAATCTGTTGAGAGGGAAGTGTCCTTGAGGAATGCAAGCCCATCTTGTGTGACAGACCTGATAACAACAAACTAATGGGTTTGCTGCATTTCAAGAAGAAGGCTGGTTCAGAAGCATCTTGTAATCTAACCCTCACTGTTTCTTAAAAAAAATACATTAGACCATGAAATGCCTCTGACAAACTCACAAAAGCACACGCAGCATCAGGTCTTGCTCAAATGGTCAACACTAAAAGGACCTGCCTGAATTGTCTTCGGGCCCGCACAAGATAAGAAATGGAATCCTTGAGAGACAATATCATTCACCTGGCCAGCGGATACCACATCGGTCAGATAGAAAGAAAGAGAATCAGAGAGGGAGAGGGGGAGAGAGAGAGGGATGAATGTAATTAATCTGTCTGACAAAAGAAGTCATTACCCCTTGAGAGAAAGAAAAAAGAAAGCAAAAGAATAGAGTTTTGCTTTCCCAGGCTTCCTGTTTGATCGATGGGATCCAGAGAGGGAGGAGGGTATATAAGGGGGCGAGAGGTAGGAAACAGGGAACTGCCAGGGTGAACAGCAGGGCCAAGACCCAGTGGTGGAGCCAAGGCACTACCTGGACAAGCAGAGGCTCACACATGATTCGGGCCAAGAAAACCATGATGAAGGAGGCAGAATGCGCTTTAAGAGACAGGGAGAGAGAGAGAGTATACAATATACCCCTCAACCTATATGCTCTGCCAGTCTTGAATGGTCTTCTTTTGAAATTGTTTTTTGAAAGGTACTTTTGAATTTGAGAGAGAGAGAGAGAGAGAGAGAGAGAGAGAGAGAGCACAGAGTTAGACTGAGACAGTAGAGTTAGACTGAGAGTTTGTAACTTTGTTACGGATATAGCCATATCATAAACATGTTCTGACAGAGGACAGCTGTCGTCTCAGTCCCTGAAATCACAGTCCCAGACAGACACTGTGCAACTGTGGTCTGATTTCAGCCTCAAAGCAGTCGGCCCCGACAAACTCCAGAATTTAACTCTTGAGAAGTTCATTCTTGTCTTGCTGTTTGAGCAAGGTCACAACACCCGAGTAAAAGAGAGAACAATCAATGTACCAGCACTCGAAAATCAGCTTGGATTTCTGGCACGTCAGAATTGATATCAACAGACTAATGGATTCGATTCATCCTGATGGCTTGTGGATAGAAACTGTCTCTGTATCTGCTGGTACAGGTCTGAATGCTCTTGTACCTTCTACCAGATAGGACCAGATAGACCAGGTAGTAGGGTGAGACTGTGGCTGGGGTGACTGGGGTCAGCAAGGATCCGCTTGGTCTTTCTCCTGCAGCACTGGCTGTAAAGGTCCTGAATAGTTGGTAACTCAGTCCTTGTGATGCACTGGGCTGACCTGACCTGAACCCTTTGCAGAGCTTTGCGGTCATGGGCAGTGCTGTATGTATAAAAGTATGTATAACGCACACCAAATGTTTTTGGAGGAGGTGCTGGCCACTGGTAAAAAGTTCCATGGTAAAGAAGTGCTGCACACTCTGGCTCCATATGACAAGTCTTTACTAAACAAAATAAATTTTGGCTTATAAGGCCATCAGATTTTTCAAGACACATACAGTACAACAAACAACCCATTATATCCTAATCCCAATTAGTGCACCTGGCTACAAGGCTACCTCTTTGGGGAGTCACTAGAAATGGGTGTGGTCCCATCAGGAAGCATATAGGACATTTAACTTAAAATACAAGAAAAACAATACAATTTCACCAATAGGTCTACAAAAACAAGTTTAAGACATCAGCTCCAATGAGCATCATAAATAACTTGATTTGCATTCCTTAATAAATAAACCTTAGACTACAAGAAACACCTTACCATAGTCGATATTCAAACCACTGGGTGATAGGGTTTTCAAATACCTGGGAGTCCACCTGGACCATAAACTGGACTGGTCAGTGCATGTAAATGCAGCATACAGGAAAGGTCAGAGCAGGCTCTTTTTTCTTAGGAAGCTTCCAAGTCTGTAATGAGATGCTGTACCTTGTTTATCAGTCAGTTGTGGCCAGTGCAGTGTTCTTTGCTGTGGTGTGCTGGGGCAGCTGTATGACAGCCAGGGAGGGGAACCGAATTGACAAACTAGTCAGGAACTGACCCCACTGTTGGGGAGGAGGGTGGACTCTGTAGGAGATTTGGTGGATGAAAGAATGAGGAGCATGATGAAATCCATTCTCAGTAACAGGAGCCACCCGCTGCATGACACTGTGGTTTCCCAGCAAAGCAGCCGCACTGACCGACTCCTCTCCATGAGCTGCAGGACTGAGAGGTTCAGGAGGTCATTTGTTCCGGCTGCCATACGACTATATAACGGACCTGTTTGAAGTGCATTAATTATTTACTACTGATGATAGTAGCTTGTTTTGGGACTCTTTTTATTTTATTTTATTAACTGTTGTCATCAGGGTTTTTATGAGTATATTGCAGTGTGAATGTTTGTTGGTAGACAGCACACGGCTGCTGGACATCTGAATTTCCCCTGCGGGGATGAATAAAAGTATCTATCTATCTATCTATCTATCTATCTATCTATCTATCTACAAGAAACACTTTAGATCATAGTCGATATTCAAACTATTGGGTGATAGGGTGTGACATGACACTGTCATGAACGTGTCATAAACAAATCATAAACGTTTATGACATACTGTAACGCTTCTGTTATTAAGTGACATTTGGTTTTGGTCATAACAAATTAGGGTTAGGGTTAGGGTTGGGATTAGGGTTAGAGGTTAGGATTAGGGTTAGGCTTCATGTGTCATGACAGTGTCATGTGTTCATGACAGTGTCATGTCACTCTTATGTTGATACTGTCAAGTAAAGTGTTACCAATGTTCCTTTCTGGCGAGTAGATTGTTTAAGTCTCCCCCTCTAGGAGTTAGAGAGATTGGTGCTGTTACCATACCATGCTTTGATGTTGCCAGTCAGGATACGCATACGCTCAATGGTACAGTCAGTATTTCACCGTCCATACCAATCTTCCACAGCCGCCAAAGAAAGAAGAGCCACTGTCTTGCTGCCTTTGTGACAATACCTATGGTGTGTCCAGCTCAGATCCTCGTTGATGTTAGT